>NC_083230.1:127809202-127872467 GCF_032191835.1 Heteronotia binoei
TACGTGTATGACAATGTCGCCCGCCAGTGGCAGGAGTTTGACCTGAACCAAGATGGCCTCATCTCCTGGGATGAGTACAGGAACGTGACCTATGGCACTTACCTGGGTAAGGGGGCGAGCGGGCAGAGCGGTGAGAACGGTGACGGTCTTCTGTTGGTAAAGCAGAGGGGGTCGAGCCCCTCCTGTTTCCACGGGGTCCCTGCCCGTTGGGGAGATCGTAGCTGTAGTTCTTGTATGGGCCGGGGGTCAGACTAGATGGCCCTTGGTGCCCCTTACGTTATTTTTATTATTAGTTTGTTTATGTTCCACCCATTCCCCTGTAGGGGCTCAGGGCAGAGCACTGCATAATTAAAATCATAATAAAATCATATATTCATAAAAACAATTACATAAACAAAGTAGGATGGCGGAACAGTTATGATGAGATGGTGCAATTATGATGTTCGTATATATGAACATATGAAGCTGCCTTATACTGAATCAGACCCCCGGTCCATCCAAGTCAGTCTTGTCTACTCAGACTGTCAGCGGCTCTCCAGGGTCTCAAGCTGAGGTTTTTCATGCCTATTTGCCTGGACCCTTTTCAGTTGGAGATGCCGGGGACTGAACCTGGGACCTTCTGCTTCTCAAGCAGAGGCTCTACCACTGAGCTATAGACCGCTTCATGGCTCTCCAGGGTCTCATGCTGAGGTTTTTCAGGCCTCTTTGCCTGGACCTTTTTGAGTTGGAGATGCCGGGGATTGAACCTGGGACCTTCTGCTCACCGAGCAGATGCTCTACCACTGAGCCACCGTCCCTCCCTTGACCAGCAGTGGCTCTCCAGGGTCTCAAGCTGAGGTTTTTCACGCCTACTTGCCTGGACCCTTTTAAGTTGGAGATGTCGGGGATTGAACCTGGGACCTTCTGCTTACCAAGCAGATGCTCTACCACTGAGCCACCGTCCCTCCCCTGACCGGCAGTGGCTCTCCAGGGTCTCAAGCTGAGGTTTTTCATGCCTCTTTGCCTTTTGAGTTGGAGATGCCGGGGATTGAACCTGGGACCTTCTGCTTACCAAGCAAGTGCTCTGCTACTGAGCCACAGTCCCTTCCAGCTCTGGATTAAATAAACGAACAAAATCTGCCCTGAGTAGGCGAGAGTAATATGTTCCTTCTCTAAAGATGACCAGTGGCAATTCATGTGAATGGACACAAAGGAAGCCCTCTCAAAATCTAAATCTGGGACGGAGAGGCAGGTTCACCCCCCTCTGCTTTGTTAATGCTTTTGACTTATAAATGGGTCTGAATGGTAATCATGGTTTACTGTGGATGCGAGCTCTTTGTTAACTATGACCAGGGATTTTTTTGAAGCAGAAACTGCTTTGCCTAATAGGCCACACATCCCTGATGTAGCCAGTCCTCCAAGAGCTCGCAGTAGGCCCTGTAAGAAGAGCCCTGTAAGCTCTTCTAGAGAGCCAGTTTGCTGTCGTGGTTAAGTGTGCGGACTCTTATCTGGGAGAACCGGGTTTGATTCTCCGCTCCTCCACTTGCTGCTGCTGGAACGGCCTTGGGTCAGCCACAGCTCTCTTATCTGGGAGAACCAGGTTTGATTCCCCACTCCTCCACTTGCAGCTGCTGGAATGGCCTTGGGTCAGCCAGAGCTCTCTTATCTGGGAGAACCGGGTTTGATTCCCCACTCCTCCACTTGCAGCTGCTGGAATGGCCTTGGGTCAGCCATGGCTCTCTTATCTGGGAGAACCGGGTTTGATTCCCCACTCCTCCACTTGCTGCTGCTGGAATGGCCTTGGGTCAGCCAGAGCTCTCTTAACTGGGAGAACCGGGTTTGATTCCCCACTCCTCCACTTGCAGCTGCTGGAATCGCCTTGGGTCAGCCAGAGCTCTCTTATCTGGGAGAACCGGGTTTGATTCCCCACTCCTCCCCTTGCAGCTGCTGGAATGGCCTTGGGTCAGCCAGAGCTCTCTTATCTGGGAGAACCGGGTTTGATTCCCCACTCCTCCCCTTGCAGCTGCTGGAATGGCCTTGGGTCAGCCAGAGCTCTCTTATCTGGGAGAACCGTGTTTGATTCCCCACTCCTCCACTTGCAGCTGCTGGAATGGCCTTGGGTCAGCCAGAGCTCTCTTATCTGGGAGAACCGGGTTTGATTCCCCACTCCTCCACTTGCAGCTGCTGGAATGGCCTTGGGTCAGCCAGAGCTCTCTTATCTGGGAGAACCGGGTTTGATTCCCACTCCTCCACTTGCAGCTGCTGGAATGGCCTTGGGTCAGCCAGAGCTCTCTTATCTGGGAGAACCGGGTTTGATTCTCCGCTCCTCCACTTGCTGCTGCTGGAACGGCCTTGGGTCAGCCACAGCTCTCACAGAATTGTCCTTGAAAGGGCAGTTTTTTGTCAGATCTCTCTCAGCCCCGCCCACCTCACAGGGAGGGGGAGATAAAGGAGATTGTGAGCCGCTCTGAAATTCAGAGTGGAGGGTGGGTAGTTATTATGTATTTATTTAATTCCATTTATATCCCACTCTCCCCGTCACGGCAGGCTCAGGGCGGCTTACATAGGCATGCATAGGCATGAGTAGACATAATAGTGGAACATAGAAACCTTAAAACAGTATAAAAAACATAGAATGCATAGAATAATTAAGATTATAAATCCAATATCTTCTCTTGAAGGATTGGCTACATCGGGTGTGTGTGTGTGGCCTAATATGCAAAGGAGTTCCTGCTACAGAAAAAGACCTGACTATGACTTCTCCTTGTCTGCTGAGAGTCTCAAGACTCACGCAGACCTTTTCCTTGGGACTTCCTCCCCCTTGGCTAGGTCTCCTTTGGTATCCTGGGGCAATGGAAGAAGGAATATTGTCTCCTTGTGCCTTCTGGCTTGAGGATGGCAGCTGCTGTGTTCCACAGGCCCAGGTCGGGTGCGGAACGAGCTGCGTCCTTCATGGTGGACTCCTTGGATTTCTTACTAAAGGTGGTTTTAGGAGGGCAGCTGTGCTCGTCAGCAGTAGAACAGCTGGACTGAGTCCCGTGGCGCCTTAAGAGATTCAACGGGATTTTCAGGGCGTGAGCTTTCACGAATCCGAACTCCCTTCAATTTAGTGAACCAGTTTGGTGTAGTGGTGAAGTGGGTGGACTCTCATCTGGGAGAACCGGGTTTGATTCCCCACTCCTCCACTTGCAGCTGCTGGAATGGCCTTGGGTAAGCCAGAGCTCTCTTATCTGGGAGAACCGGGTTTGATTCCCCACTCCTCCACTCGCAGCTGCTGGAATGGCCTTGGGTCAGCCAGAGCTCTCTTATCTGGGAGAACCGGGTTTGATTCCCCACTCCACTTGTAGCTGCTGGGATGGCCTTGGGTCAGCCAGAGCTCTCTTATCTGGGAGAGCCGGGTTTGATTCCCCACTCCTCCACTCGCACCTGCTGGAATGGCCTTGGGTCAACCAGAGCTCTCTTATCTGGGAGAACCGGGTTTGATTCCCCACTCCTCCAATTGCAGCTGCTGGAATGGCCTTGGGTCAGCCAGAGCTCTCTTATCTGGGAGAACCGGGTTTGATTCCCCACTCCTCTGCTTGCAGCTGCTGGAATGGCCTTGGGTCAGCCAGAGCTCTCTTATCGGGGAGAACCGGGTTTGATACTCCACTCCTCCACTTGCACCTGCTGAAATGGCCTTGGAGTGGGGAATCCAACCTGGTTCTCCCAGATAAGAGAGCTTTGGGTGATCCAAGGCCATTCCAGCAGCTGCAAGCAGAGGAGTGGGGAATCAAACCTGGTTCTCCCAGATAAGAGTCTGTACACTTAACCACTACACCAAACTGACTCTTCTGGAGCTCCTTTGCATGTTAAGCCACAGCCCCCTGATGTAGCCAATCCGCCAAGAGCTTACAAAAAAGAGCCTTCTTAGCTCTCGGAGGATTGGCTACATCAGGGTGGGTGTGGCCTAACATGCAAAGCGGCTGCTGCAAGAATTCCACCCCTGCTCATAAGTGATGTGCTGTGATGGGCTTCCCCAGAGCAACGTGGGCATTCCACCTTGGGGGCTCTGCTTGGGCGGCAAGGTGGTATAGGAATGTTTCCAATCAATAAATCTGCGAGTAGCTCAGATGCGGGATGCTGAAGGCCGGGCTGTGCAGCTGCCCCGTTTTCTAACGGCTGCCCCCTCCTCCGCCCGTCCAGACGACCCCGACCCCGACGACGGCTTCAACTACAAACAGATGATGACGAGAGACGAGCGGAGGTTCAAGATGGCTGACAAGGACGGCAACCTGATTGCGACCAAAGAAGAATTCACAGCCTTCCTGCACCCCGAAGAATACGACTACATGAAAGACATTGTTGTGCAGGTGGGTGGCTGCCGGTGCTCGTGTTGTGACTACACGCTAGCTAAAAACAGAAAGGATAGTTGACAGTCGGGTCTGATTTTCGGCAGGAGCTCCCAGGAACGGAGCTGTGAGGCCTCTAGATTTTATTGTGCTTTCTTTCTTTCTTACCCCCCCCCCCTCCTCCCAGATACTTGCTTCTGGGCTCCATTGTTCAAGCCCCCTGTGAGAATTTTGCTTCCCTTCCCCCCACTCCCACAACAGACACCCTGTTAGGTGGGTGGGGCTGAGAGAGCTCTTCCAGAAGCTGCCCTTTCGTGGACAGCTAAGAACCTAAAAACAGTTCTGCTGGATCAGACCAGGGAGGGTCCATCTGGTCCAGCCTCCTGTCTCACACAGTGGTCACCCAGTTCCCCTGGAGGGCCAACAACAGGGCAGAGGCCGAGGTCTTCATAAGAACATCAGAAGAGCCCTGCTGGGTCAGACCAGTGGGGGTCCATCTAGTCCAGCCTCCCTTCTCACACAGTGGCCAAACAGTTCCTCTGGAGGGCCAACAACAGGGCAGAGAGGCCGAGGCCTTCATAAGAACCTCAGAAGAGCCCTGCTGTTTCAGACCAGTGGGGGTCCATCTAGTCCAGCCTCCTGTCTCACACAGTGGCCAACCAGTTTCTCTGAAGGGCCATCAACAGGGCAGAGAGGCCGAGGTCTCCATAAGAACATCAGAAGAGCCTTGCTGGATCAGACCAGTGAGGGTCCATCTAGTCCAGCATCCTGTCTCACACAAGGGCCAGCCAGTTCCTCTGCAGGGCCAACAACAGGGCAGAGAGGCTGAGCCTTCATAAGAACCTCAGAAGAGCCCTGCTGGGTCAGACCAGGGAGAGTCCATCTAGTCCAGCCTCCTGTCTCACACAGAGGCCAGCCAGTTCCTCTGCAGGGCCAACAACAGGGCAGAGAGGCTGAGCCTTCATAAGAACCTCAGAAGAGCCCTGCTGGGTCAGACCAGGGAGGGTCCATCTAGTCCAGCCTCCTGTCTCACACAGGGGCCAGCCAGTTCCTCTGCAGGGCCAACAACAGGGCAGAGAGGCTGAGCCTTCATAAGAACCTCAGAAGAGCCCTGCTGGGTCAGACCAGGGAGGGTCCATCTAGTCCAGCCTCCTGTCTCACACAGGGGCCAGCCAATTCCTCTGCAGGGCCAACAACAGGGCAGAGAGGCTGAGCCTTCATAAGAACCTCAGAAGAGCCTTGCTGGGTCAGACCAGGGAGGGTCCATCTAGTCCAGCCTCCTGTCTCACACAGGGGCCAGCCAGTTCCTCTGCAGGGCCAACAACAGGGCAGAGAGGCCGAGGCCTTCCCCTTACGTTACCTCCTTGCCCCGGGATTCAGGGGCTGACTGCCTCTGTGGTTAAGCAGGTGCACTGTAAGCCTGCTCACGCACATTTTTCTCAACAGGAAACAATGGAAGACATTGATAAGAATGGAGACGGCTTAATCGATTTGGAAGAATACATAGGTGAGCAAAGGGCTGGAGTTCCCTGCTTCTTCCTGTGAGTTTGCAGAGCTGTTTTCTCCAAAACCTCTCCCTTTGGCTGGAGGAGACTCTGATGGGGTTGCGCTTGCCAAATTCACCGGGGAAGGCACTGTGTCTTCCTCCCTGGCTCGAAAGTGGAGCAGGGACGATTCTGTTCTCCTAGTTCCATGTTTGCACAGCCCAAGCCGAGTGAGGCCCCGCCCACGTTTCCTCTGTAGGAACCAGGAATAAGCATGGGTGGGTCTCTCTGCCATTGGGAGAGCTGCTTTTGAACCCTTCCTGAGCAGAGGGCGGCTGCCGCCTTGTACTGAATCTGACCCTCAGTCCATCAGTTGTCAGACTGGCAGCTGCTCTCCAGGGTCTGAGGTAGAGGTCCTTCCCATCACCTCCTGCCTGGTCTTTTCCAGATTGAACCTGGAACCTTCTGCCTGTCGGGCAGAGGCCCTGCCCCTGAGCCACAGCCCCACTTCATGGCTCTCCAGGGTCTCAGGTGGAAGTCTTTCCCATAACCCACTGCCTGGTCCTTTCAACTGGAGATGCTGGGGATTGAACCTGGGACCTTCTGCATACCAAGCAGAAACTCTAGCACTGAGCCACAGCCCCACTTCATGGCTCTCCAGGGTCTCAGGCTGAGGTCTTTCCCATCACCTCCTGTCTGGTCCTTTTAACTGGAGGTGCCGGGGATTGAACCTGGGAGTGGACCTTCTGCATGCCAAGCAGAGACTCTGCCACTGAGCCACAGCCTCACTTCATGGCTCTCCAGGGTCTCTGGTGGAGGTCCTTCCCATCACTTCCTTCCTGGTCCTTTCAACTGGTGAGGCCGGGGAATTGAACCTGGGACCTTCTGCATGCCAAGCAGAGACTCTGAAGAAGAAGATATTGGATTTATATCCGCCCTCCACTCCGAAGAGTCTCAGAGCGGCTCACAATCTCCTTTACCTTCCTCCCCCACAACAGACACCCTGTGAGGTGGGTGGGGCTGGAGAGGGCTCTCACAGCAGCTGCCCTTTCAAGGACAACTTCTTAACACTGAGCCACAGCCCCGCTTCATGGCTCTCCAGGGTCTTATGCAGAGGTCTTTCCCATCCCCTCCTGCCTGGTTCTTCTTAACTAGGGATGCTGGGGGTTGAACCTGGGACCTTCTGCATACCAAGCAGAAACTCTACCACTGAGCCACAGCCCCACTTCATGCCTCTCCAGGGTTTCGGGTGGAGGTCTTTCCCGTCCCCTCCTGCCTGGTTCTTTGAACTGGAGAGACCAGGGATTGAACCTGGGACCTTCTGCATGCCCAGCAGACTTTCTGTCACTGAGCCACAGCCCCTCTCAAAGATAGAACCATGAAGGAATGCACATGAAGCTGCTGTATACTGAATCAGATGCTTGATTAATCAAGACTAGTACTGTCTATTCAGACTGACAGCAGCTCTCCAGGGTCTCAGGCTGAGGTCTGTCACATCACATTTATATGCTGTCTTTCCAGTACCCAACATGGAACACCCACGTTAGCAGTCCTGGATGGGCCATTGGCCTGATCCAACATGGCTTCTCCTATGTTCTTATGTTCTTTTAGAGGATTGGCTGATCAGGGGTGTGTGGCCTAATATGCATAAGAACATAAGAGAAGCTATGTTGGATCAGGCCAAAGGCCCATCCAGTCCAACACTCTGTCACACAGTGGCCGATATATACACACACACTGTGGCTAATAGCCACCGATGGACCTCTGCTCCATATTTTTATCCAATCCCTTCTTGAAGCTGGCTATGCTTGTAGCCGTCACCACCTCTTGTGTCAGTGAATTTCACATGTTAAATCACCCTTTGGGTGAAGAAGGACTTCCTTTTATCCGTTTTAACCTGACTGCTCAGCAATTTCATTGAATGCCCACGAGTTCTTGTATTGTGAGAAAGGGAGAAAAGTACTTCTTTTTCTACTTTCTCTATCCCATGCATAATCTTGTAAACCTCTATCATGTCACCCCGCAGTCAGCGTTTCTCCAAACTAAAGAGCCCCAAAGCGTTTTAACCTTTCTTCATAGGGAAAGTGTTCCAACCCT
Source organism: Heteronotia binoei (assembly GCF_032191835.1). Taxonomy (NCBI): domain Eukaryota; kingdom Metazoa; phylum Chordata; class Lepidosauria; order Squamata; family Gekkonidae; genus Heteronotia; species Heteronotia binoei. The sequence goes on from NC_083230.1 coordinate 127,817,091, forward strand.
TTAATCATTCTAGTTGCCCTTTTCTGGACTTTTCCCAATGCTATAATATCCTTTTTGAGGTGCGGTGACCAGAATTGTACACAGTACTCCAAATGAGACCGCACCATCGATTTATACAGGGGCATTATGATACTGGCTGATTTGTTTTCAGTTCCCTTCCTAATAATTCCCAGCATGGCGTTGGCCTTTTTTATTGCAAACACACACTGTCTTGACATTTTCAGTGAGTTCTCTACCACGACCCCAAGATCTCTCTCTTGGTCAGTCTCTGCCAGTTCACACCCCATCAGCTTGTATTTGTAGCTGGGATTCTTGGCCCCCATGTGCATTACTTTGCACTTGGCCACATTGAACTCCTCATGCAAAGGAGTTCCTGCTACACAAAAAAGCCCTGATTATAACACAGGCTTCCCTTACAGAGAGTCTTTCTCCCAGCTGCCTTCCCAGATCCTGGCGTTTGGGTGGGTCGAAGGGCCGACTCCGTAGCTGCGTGTGGGGGAGAACCAGCTCCCGTAACCCGGCTGCTCTTGCCTTCCTGCCAGGCGATATGTACAGTCACGACGGGGACACGGAAGAGCCCGAGTGGGTGAAGACGGAGCGGGAGCAGTTTGTCGAGTTCCGGGACAAGAACCGTGACGGGAAGATGGACAAGGAGGAGACCAAAGACTGGATCCTGCCCTCGGACTACGATCACGCCGAGGCAGAAGCGAGGCATCTCGTCTACGAGTCGGATCAGAATAAGGTGAGAAAGGAAGCCTGGCGGGGTGAGCAGCCGGTCCGATGGGGTTCGTCTCCAGGCGGGACCGGGAGACTCGCTGCCGTTCCGGTGCTCTTTGTCTCCCAAAGGCCTTAAGGGCCGACAGAATTCAGGGCAGGGCCTTTTTTTTGTAGCAGGAACTCCTTTGCATATTAGGCCACACCCCTCTTATGTAGCCAATCCTCTTGGAGCTCTCAGTAGGCCCTGTACGAAGAGCCCTGTAAGGTCCAGGAGGATTGGCTACCTCAGGGGTTTGTGGCCTAATAGGCAAAGGAGTTCCTGCTACATAAAAAAAGCACTGGTGGGGACCATAGTTTTTTTGTAACAGGAACTGCTTTGCCTATTAGACCACACACCACTGATGTAGCCAGTCCTCCAAGAGCTCGCAGTAGGCCCTGTAAGAAGAGCCCTGTAAGCTCTTCTAGAGAACCAGTTTGATGTCGTGGTTAAGTGCACTGACTCTTATCTGGGAGAACTGGGTTTGATTCCCCCACTCCTCCACTTGCAGCTACTGGAATGGCCTTGGGTCAGTCACAACTCTCACAGAATTGTCCTTGAAAGGGCAGCTTCTGTCAGAGCTCTCTCAATCCCACCCACCTCACAGGGTGTCTGTTGTGGGGGAGGAAGGTAAAGGAGATTGTGACCGCTCTGAGACTATGATATTCAGAGTATAGGGCAGGATATAAATCCAATATCTTCTTCCTGAGAGCCATTTTGGTGTGGTGGTGAAGTGTGCGGATTCTTATCTGGGAGAACCGGGTTTGATTTCCCCACTCCTCCGCTTGCAGCTGCTGGAATGGCCTTGGGTCAGCCATCGCTCTGGCAGAGCTGTCCTTGAAAGGGCAGCTGCTGTGAGAGCTCTCTCATCCCCATCCACCTCACAGGGGTGTCTCACAACAGGGTGTCTGTTGTGGGGGAGGAAGATAAAGGAGATTGTGAGCCACTCTTGAGATCAGGCCTAAACAGCAGCTGCAAGTGGAGGAGTGGGGAATCAAACCCGGTTCTCCCAGATAAGAGAACTCTGGCTGAGCCAAGGCCATTCCAGCAGCTGCAAGAGGAGGAATGGGGAATCAAACCCGGTTCTCCGAGATAAGAGAGCTGTGGCTGACCCAAGGCCATTCCAGCAGGTGCAAGTGGAGGAGTGGGGAATCAAACCTGGTTCTCCCAGATAAGAGAGCCCTGGCTGACCCAAGGCCATTCCAGCAGGTGCAAGTGGAGGAGTGGGGAATCAAACCCCGTTCTCCCAGATAAGAGAGCTCTGGCTGACCCAAGGCCATTCCAGCAGGTGCAAGTGGAGGAGGGGGGAATCAAACCCAGTTCTCCCAGATCAGAGAGCTCTGGCTGACCCAAGGCCATCCCAGCAGGTGCAAGTGGAGGAGTGGGGAATCAAACCCGGTTCTCCCAGATAAGAGAGCTGTGGCTGACCCAAGGCCATTCCAGCAGCTGCAAGAGGAGGAGTGGGGAATCAAGCCCGGTTCTCCCAGATAAGAGAACTCTGGCTGAGCCGAGGCCATTCCAGCAGGTTCAAGTGGAGGAGTGGGGAATCAAACCCGGTTCTCCCAGATAAGAGAGCTGTGGCTGACCCAAGGCCATTCCAGCAGGTGCAAGTGGAGGAGGGGGGAATCAAACCCAGTTCTCCCAGATCAGAGAGCTCTGGCTGACCGAAGGCCATCCCAGCAGGTGCGAGTGGAGGAGTGGGGAATCCAACCCGGTTCTCCCAGATAAGAGAGCTCTGGCTGACCCAAGGCCATTCCAGCAGGTGCAAGGGGAGGAGTGGGGAATCCAACCCGGTTCTCCCAGATAAGAGTCCGCACACTTAACCACTACACCAAACTGGCTCTCCTGATACAATTCAGTACACCTTCTGGTGATGTCAAGGGGTGTGTGGAATATGCAAGGGAGTTGTGCTAATGAGAGCTCCAGCACCTCTTTTTCTACCTCTTTTTCTGGTAGCCCCCTTTTCTCCTTTGGGGAACTCAAGGCAGTGCACAACATCAAGAAAATAACGATAAAGCACAGTAAAAACAGTATAAATGAAACGACAGTCACAAAAACACATTGACGTTCACAGTTGAAAAACTGCCAATAAGTAAAAATGAAATCGGTCAAATGCAGTCCTAATTAGCTGCCTTCTGAAGATCAACACCAAGGGGCCCAGGTGTGCCTCCCTAAGGAGTTTGTTCCATGGACGTGGGGCCGCCACCGAAAAGGCCCTCTCTCTTGTGTGCCTACCAGATGAGCTTTGATTGGTGGGAAACCTTGGGGCAGGGTTGGCCCAACTGCTTGACATAAGAGCCACACAGAATAAACCTCAGAGGTTTGTGAGCCTCGAGACGGGAAGGTCAAACGTTTTGAGAGCCACAAAACGTGAACATCAGATGTTCAAAAGCCACTAGATAGGCAGGGAGGGAGGAAGATGGAGAAAGAGAGGTGGAAAGAAAGCCACTTTAACTTTAGATGCATTCTCCAAGCTGCCATCTGGCTCGGTGAAGTGATTTAAAGGGAGCAATGCTTTCTCCAGTTCAGGTGACGGGGCAGTGGGAGCTTCAAGAGCCACAAAATATGTGTAAAAGAGCCACAGTTGGGGACTTGCATGCGTTGGTGTGGGGCTGATAGGAACATAGGAAGCTGCCTTATACTGAATCAGACCCTCATGGGTCCATCAAAGTCAGTATTGTCTTCTCAGACTGGCAGCAGCTCTCCAGGGTCTCAAGCTGAGGTTTTTCAGGCCTCTTTGCCTGGACCCTTTTTAGTTGGAGATGCCAGGGATTGAACCTGGGACCTTCTGCTTACCAAGCAGATGCTCTACCACTGAGCCATCGTCCCTCCCCTGACCAGCAGTGGCTCTCCAGGGTCTCAAGCTGAGGTTTTTCACACCTATTTTGCCTGGACCCTTTTGAGTTGGAGATGCCGGGGATTGAACCTGGGACCTTCTGCTTACCAAGCAGATGCTCTACCACTGAGCCATCGTCCTTCCCCTGACCAGCAGTGGCTCTCCAGGGTCTCAAGCTGAGGTTTTTCACACCTATTTGCCTGGACCCTTTTTTGGAGATGCCAGGGATTGAACCTGGGACCTTCTTCTTCCCAAGCAGATGCTCTACCACTGAGCCACCCTCTCTTGCCTCACCAGCAGTGGCTCTCCAGGGTCTCAAGCTGAGGTTTTTCACACCTATTTGCCCAGACCCTTTTTTGGAGATGCCGGGGATTGAACCTGGGACCTTCCGCTTCCCAAGCAGATGCTCTACCACTGAGCCACCGTCCCATCCCCAGTTGCCGAGGCTTCCAGAGTTCGGGGCCCTCACCCTCCCTCCCTGTCTTCTTCCCCTTCAGGACGGCAAGCTCACCAAAGAAGAAATTGTGGACAAGTACGACTTGTTTGTGGGCAGTCAGGCCACGGACTTCGGGGAGGCCTTGGTACGGCACGACGAGTTCTGAGCCCGGGAAAACCTTCGTCGCAGAAAGAAGGGGAGGGGGAAAAACAATAATTTATTTTTTGACCGTTTCCGGAGCAACACGAGGAACTCTCACTACTGAGACTGGCAGTTTCAGGCAACAACACGGAAAAACGGCGGCGGCAGCAACAAGAGACAACCCGTCCCGTCGGCCCTTTACCTTCCTGCAGGGGCGGGTATGCAAAAGGAGTTCCGAAAACCGTATTGGCGCCGCCGCTCGGAGGGGCTTTTGTCTGTTTTTATAGATCTGCGTTTTGTTTTTACATCTAACAAGTTCTGTTTATTTTTGTATTAATTTTTTTTTTGTCCTGCGCGAGATGAAGAAAGAAAGCGTTCCCGAAAATCGCACTTACGACCCCTTTCCCCCCCCCCCACCCCTTTCCAGTGTTGTGCGTTTAGTGATCGCCTGCGATAATTGAGATGCCGGAGAACGAGGGAGGAGGGAAGCGACACACGAACGCGAGCCGCCCCCGTCTGAATTTGTTGTAAGAGGATGGGAAATTTAAGCGGGGGAGGAGGGGGTTGTCGCAAACGGAATTCTGTCGATGGAGCCTTCTTGCGTAGCCCTCTACCTACGATGAGGATTTTCCCATAATGCACCTTTCACCTCTCTAGAGCCAAGGGCCAGCCACCTAGGGCTATCTGATTGAACTGCAGTTCCCACCCCGCCGCCCCCCCCCCCCCCCAGGATTTGTAGCATCTGTGGCTCTCACCCTAGTCAGGGTGGGTCTATTACCGTGTTCGTAGCAGCACGAAAGCCCCCTGCGGTTGGCATCAGAGGTGGTTTTGTGCCACCCAGCGCCCAGGAAACGTTAACGGCTTGGCCAGTTGGCTCGCCGTCCGCCCAGCCCTCAGCAAACTTCGATCGTCTCTGCAAGGATTCAGTTTGACGCTCCTAAGACGTAGTTGAAACCAGGGGCGTCAAGCAGTGGCCTTTGCTCGCACCAGCAAGGACCTGGCCCAGAGCCGATCGTTCCGAAGGAGGGAGCGGATGGGTGGGCGAGTGGGCAGGCAGGCGGTCGAATGCAGCATTGGTGTCAGAGGGCTGGGAGACGGGTGGGTCCGCAGAGAGGGCCCCGCAACCCTGCATTTTTCAAAGTGCCTTTCTCTAACAAACATAAAAGACCGGGTTTGCTGGCGACGGAGAATCGCACCGCGGAAGCGATGCCGGTTTCCCGCGCGCAGCCAACCGAGCCGAGTAAGCAGCAGTTCATTATCAAAGAGGTTCCCCCAACAGCGTTCTCATCTCTCTCTGTGGGCTTCCAGGCCCGGCCGCCTCGTCTGCTCGGGTCGGCTTCGGGCCCACCTCCAAAGGCAAACCGCTCCCTCTCTCGCTCCCACCTCGTCACTGCGACGCTTTTTGTCGCAAGGCCAGATCACCGCTTCTCTCCCCTCCCCTCCCCTCCCTCACGCAGCACTACTTCTCTCGGGGAGGGGGGTGGGTTTTGCAAAGAGCCACGGCTGAGCGAGTGCAGAACTGGCCAAAGCGGGGCGCCGTTTGTGCTCTTTGGGAGATCCAAGTCCGTGGAAACTTTGGTTTGGCGCGTTCGTTCATCGCCAACAACTTTTGCCTGATTCCCCTTGTTAGTCGTTTGAACACTACAAGTCAGTCCCCCGTTTCTCCTGACGGCCTGATCCTCCGCCGGTAACAATAATGAATTTGGAAGGCTTCCTTTGGTTCACGAGAACCTCAAAGGTCAAAAACTCGAAACACAATCTACTGCTGCTTCCCTGCACCCTTTTTTTCCTTTGAAAATTTGAGACCGTCAGTAGAAAAAGGGGGGCCTGCTATATATATATATACACACACACACACACACACACACACACACACACACACACTGAATGCCCTAGTCTGGATTTCATAGCCTGTCTCGTTCCAGCGATTCTGCGCCTAGATTTGCATTTGAGGCAAAACCTCCGAAAGAACTGTTTTTATGGTTCAAAGCTGGGAGGGAGAGGCGGCTGGACGGCACAAGGAACGGCGGAGGATAGATCCAGCAGCCAGACTTGGGCTCACAAGGGAAATTGGAAACGGGGGCGGGGATTCCTTATAAAAAGAGAGAGACCCTTTTTTTCTGAGCAGGGGAAGGAAGTTCTAGCGAGCCGCTATCAGAAACTGTCCGGCTCAAACGACAAACGCTAAAGGGCTGTCTGTTCCGTAGGCACGTTTTTTGGGGGGCTCAAGTGAAATCTTTCCTCCTCCGTTGCCCCCAGTTTATTTTAGGAAGGGGTGTGTGCAGCGTACCCAGCACCAGCCCCCCAGCCAAGAACCCAAATTTGTAATGGGGCTTTGGGCAGCATTTTGTCCCCCGCCACGGCTTGGAATCCGGAGGAGGCAAAGTTCAGACGCATGCTGAAATCGTTCTGTTGCACCAGAAAACACAGAGTGGGCTCAGCCTCAGAGATGTGACGTCGGTCAGATAGTCAGGTTCTTGAGTAGAACCCCACCACACATCCCCTTTCGTCGCTCGAGCGAACACAAAGCCGGCAGTGAAAGAAACTTGCGTTATCTCGTCCCCCAAGTTCCTTTTGTTTGCCCCCCCTTTTAGGAGGTTTTATCTCGTAGTGTAAATGGAGTTTTATATAATGTACTACAGACAAAAACTGTGTCTTAATAAAAAAAAAATGTTTACATCCCTGCGGGCTCTGCGAGTGCGATGTGTCGGCGCCGGTCCAAAGTTGGGCGACTGCAGGGCTGGAACAGAAGAGCCAGCTTGGATCAGGGCAGAATCACATGAAGCTGCCTGATACTGAAGCAGACCCTCCGTCCATCAAAGTCAGTCTTGTGTATTCAGACTGGCAGCAGCTGTCCAGGGTCTCCGGTTGAGCTCTTTCCCGTCACCTCCTGCTAGGTCATAAGGACGTAAGAGAAGCCATGTTGGATCAGGCCAGTGGCCCACCCAGTCCAACACTCTGTGCCACATAAGAACATAAAAGAAGCCATGTTGGATCAGGCACAATGGCCCTTCCAATCCAACACTCTGTGTCAGATAAGAACATAAAAGAAGCCATGTTGGATCAGGCCAGTGGCCCCTTCAGTCCAACACTCTGTGCCACATAAGAACATAAAAGAAGCCATGTTGGATCAGGCCAGTGGCCCATCCAGTCCAACACTCTGTGTCACATAAGAGAAGCCATGTTGGATCAGGCCAGTGGCCCCTTCAGTCTAACACTCTGTGTCACATAAGAACATAAGAGAAGCCATGTTGGATCAGGCCAGTGGCCCATCCAGTCCAGCACTCTGTGTCACATAAGAACAGAAGAGAAGCCATGTTGGATCAGGCCAGTGGTCCATCCAGTCCAACACTCTGTGTCACATAAGAACATAAGAGAAGCCATGTTGGATCAGGCCAATGGCCCATCCAGTCCAACACTCTGTGCCACATAAGAACATAAAAGAAGCCATGTTGGATCAGGCCAGTGGCCCATCCAGTCCAACACTCTGTTACATAAGAACATAAGAGAAGCCATGTTGGATCAGGCCAATGGCCCATCCAGTCCAGCACTGTGTCACATAAGAACATAAGAGAAGCCATGTTGGATCAGGCCAGTGGCCCATCCAGTCCAACACTGTGCCACATTACATAAGAGAAGCCATGTTGGATCAGGCCGATGGCCCATCCAGACCAGCACTCTGTCACATAAGAACAGAAGAGAAGCCATGTTGGATCAGGCCAGTGGCCCATCCAGTCCAGCACTCTGTGTCACATAAGAATATAAGAGAAGCCATGTTGGATCAGGCCAATGGGCTATCCAGTCCAACACTGTGTCACATAAGAACATAAGAGAAGCCATGTTGGATTAGGCCAATGGCCCATCCAGTCCAACACTCTGTGTCACAGAAGAATATCAGAGAAGCCATGTTGGATCAGGCCAATGGCCCATCCAGTCCAACACCCTGTGTCACATAAGAACATAAGAGAAGCCATGTTGGATCAGGCCAGTGGCCGATCCAGTCCAACGCTCTGTGTCACATAAGAACAGAAGAGAAGCCATGTTGGGTCAGGCCAATGGCCCATCCAGTCCAACACTCTGTGTCACAGAAGAACATAAGAGAAGCCATGTTGGATCAGGCCAATGGCCCATCCAGTCCAACACTCTGTGCCACATAAGAACATAAGAGAAGCCATGTTGGATCTGACCAATGGCCCATCCAGTCCAACACTCTGTGTCACATAAGAACATAAGAGAAGCCATGTTGGATCAGGCCAATGGCCCATCCAGTCCAGCACTCTGTGTCACATAAGAATATAAGAGAAGCCATGTTGGATCAGGCCAATGGGCTATCCAGTCCAACACTGTGTCACATAAGAACATAAGAGAAGCCATGTTGGATCAGGCCAGTGGCCCATCCAGTCCAACACTCTGTGTCACATAAGAGAAGCCATGTTGGATCAGGCCAGTGGCCCCTTCAGTCTAACACTCTGTGTCACATAAGAACATAAGAGAAGCCATGTTGGATCAGGCCAGTGGCCCATCCAGTCCAGCACTCTGTGTCACATAAGAACAGAAGAGAAGCCATGTTGGATCAGGCCAGTGGTCCATCCAGTCCAACACTCTGTGTCACATAAGAACATAAGAGAAGCCATGTTGGATCAGGCCAATGGCCCATCCAGTCCAACACTCTGTGCCACATAAGAACATAAAAGAAGCCATGTTGGATCAGGCCAGTGGCCCATCCAGTCCAACACTCTGTGTCACATAAGAACATAAGAGAAGCCATGTTGGATCAGGCCAATGGCCCATCCAGTCCAGCACTCTGTGTCACATAAGAATATAAGAGAAGCCATGTTGGATCAGGCCAATGGGCTATCCAGTCCAACACTGTGTCACATAAGAACATAAGAGAAGCCATGTTGGATTAGGCCAATGGCCCATCCAGTCCAACACTGTGTCACACAGTAGCCCCCCCCAAAAAAAACCCCTGGTGCCATCAGGAGGTCCATCAGTGGGGCCAGGACACTAGAAGCCCTCCCAAGCACCAAGAATACAGAGCATCACTGACCCAGAAATAAGAAAATAAGAGAAGCCATGTTGGATCAGGCCAATGGCCCATCCCGTCCAACACTCTGTGTCACACACTGGCCAAAAAGCACCAGGTGCCATCAGGAGGTCCATCAGTGGGGCCAGGACACTAGAATCCCTCCTACTGTGCCCCGCCCACAAGCACCAAGAATACAGAGCATCACTTGCCCCAGACAGAGAGTTCCAACAATATGCTTTGACTCATAGCCACTGATGGAACTTTGCTGCATATGCTTATCCAATCCCCTCTTGAAGCTGCCTATGCTTGTAGCCACCACCACCCCCTCCTGTGGCAGCGAATTCCACGTGTTCATCACCCTTTGGGTGAAGAAGGACTTCCCTTTATCAGTTCTAACCCGACTGCTCAGCAATTTCGTTGAGTTCCCATATTGTGAGAAAGGGAGAACTGCGGGCTCCTGTCACGTCCTGCCCAAATCGATAGGCAGCTGGCCTCTGTTCTAAGTCTGTCTAGCTCAGTATACCCCTCTCCGAGGGGCAACAGCTCTGCAGGGTCTCAGGCCAGGAGCACATTCAGACAACCGCTGGGGTTATCCCCAACCTGGCGCTCACCAGCTTTCCCTGGCGCCTGCCAAGTGCTTCTATAGAACAAGGGTGGCCAGTCTGTGGCTCAGGAGCGACATGTGGTGCTTTCACACAGTTTGGGTGGTTCTCTCTCCCTCTGCCCTGTTGGCTGGCTTGGAGAATGCATTTAAAGTTAAAGTTGCTTTCTTTCCATCTTTTCCTCCTACATAAGAACATAAGAGAAGCCATGTTGGATCAGGCCAGTGGCCCATCCAGTCCAACACTCTGTGTCACATAAGAACATAAGAGAAGCCATGTTGGATCAGGCCAATGGCCCATCCAGTCCAACACTCTGTGTCACATAAGAGAAGCCATGTTGGATCAGGCCAGTGGCCCCTCCAGTCCAACAATCTGTGTCACATAAGAACATAAGAGAACCGGTACTCCTGGGGAGGGGAAGGTATGACGGTGGGAACAGGCGGAAATGGAAGGGAAGGGGATCGAGACAAGACAGTGCTCGACCACCTTCCAGCCTGCGTCCCATCCCAATGGTGACAGGTAGCGGGGCAAGGCGAAATTACTCGCCTCCGTCACTGGTGTTATGTAATGCCAGGTCCATTAACAACAAGACCTCTGTCCTTCGGGAATTCCTGCTTGAGCAGGACATGGACCTGGCATGCGTGACCGAGACCTGGGTGCGCGATGGGGAGACTATAGCTCTCTCCCAGATGGCGCCCCCGGGATACTCGGTCTTTCACCAGTCGCGGACTAGCGGGCGGGGGGGAGGGTTGGCCCTGTTCATTCGAGAGGCTTACTCCTTCCGGGCCCTCCCCGCTCCGGAGATCAGGGGCATTGAATGTGCCGGCCTGGCGTGGGATGTCGGGGAGGGGTTGGCGATCTGGCTGGTGTACCGACCGCCTAACGCACCGGCCAGTGCCTTACTATCCCTGATGGAGGCCGCAGCAGGATGGGCATTGGAGCACCCGAGGCTTTTGATCCTGGGTGACTTCAATGTTCATGCCGATGACGTGACCTCTAATCAGGCGATGGACCTAGTGTCTTCCATGGCGACACTAGGACTCTCCCAAGTAGTTACGACACCCACGCACCAGGCGGGTCACATGTTAGACTTGATCTTCGCGTCGGGAGTTTTAGTGAACGATCTTTCTTCTATAGCAGTGCCATGGTCAGATCACTATGCCCTCAAGGCTCGTCTGGACGTCCCACCCCAAGCCCGTTTAGGCGGCGAGCTTATTTTAGCTCGCCCGCGGAGCCTGATGGACCCGGAACGGTTCCAGACGGCTCTGCGGGATCCCTGGCCCCCTGGCGACTCCCTCGATGACCTGGTGGAGTCTTGGAATGATAGGCTCGCCGGGGCCATAGATGAGATCGCACCTAGACGTCCTCTGCGCCCTCGGTCAAGGCCGACACCCTGGTATAACCAGGAGTTACGGCATTTGTAACGGGGACTCAGACGACTAGAGAGGCAATGGCGGCGTACTCGAGACGAGGCGACTCGAACATCTTATAGAGAGTTTATGAAGTCCTATGAGATGGCAGTCAAGGCCGCAAAGAAAACATACTTTGCGGCGGAGATTGCGTCCGCAACTTCGCGCCCGGCACAACTGTTCAATACAATTCGGACCCTTACAACACTGCCACAGGGCAGACCAAATTCTAATGAATTGGAAATTGCCTGTGAGGCTTTTGCGAATTTCTTTGCGGATAAAATCGCATCACTCCGTTCTGACTTCCCTGCCATATTAGACACAGTTAGTGAACCTGAGGCTCCGTGCCTGTCTTCGGATCGAGTTCTGGACGGCTTCAGTGCACTCAACCTGGAAGAAGTTGACAGGATTCTCCTATCTGCACGCCCAACAACTTGTAAATTGGACCCGTGCCCCTCCTGGCTTATTAAGACCTGCCAGAGGGAGCTAAGATATCCTATACGGGATATCATAAACAGATCCCTACTGGAGGGGCATTTTCCATCAGCGCTTAAAGAGGCGGTGGTCCGTCCCCTCTTGAAAAAAACAACGTTAGATCTGGCCAAATTGGCACACTATCGGCCGGTTTCGAATTTGCCCTTTTTGGGCAAACTTATTGAGAGGGCAGTGGCGCTGCAGCTACAGAGTTTCCTGGAGGATGCTTCAGTCCTTGACCCCTACCAGTCTGGTTTCCGCCCGGGCCATGGGACGAAGACGGTGCTGGTCGCCCTGGTGGATGATCTTCAGCGGCATCTGGATCAAGGCGGCTCGGCGGTGCTGATGTTGTTAGACCTATCGGCAGCGTTCGATACGGTCGACCATCGGCTCCTGGCGTGCCGCCTTGCCGACGCAGGGATTCAGGGGTTGGCCTTGCAATGGCTTTCCTCTTTCCTTGAGGGTCGGGGACAAAGGGTGGCGATTGGGGAGGAACTGTCCCGGAGACACATGCTTGACTGCGGAGTGCCTCAGGGGGCGGTACTTTCTCCGATGTTATTCAACATCTATATGCGCCCCCTTGCCCAGATTGCCCAAAGGTATGGGCTGGGTTGTCATCAATATGCTGATGACACCCAGCTCTATCTGCTCATGGACGGCCGGCCCGCCTGCGCCCCAGAAAATCTGGACCGGGCGCTACAGGCAGTGGCTAGGTGGCTTAGGCTGAGCGGGCTGAAGCTGAATCCGGTGAAGACAGAGGTCCTTTGCTTGGGTCATTGCGGCCCGGGAAGGGAGATCCCCCTGCCGGTTTTTGACGGCGCGCCGTTGATAGCGGCGAGCAGGGTCAAGAGCTTGGGGGTACTATTGGAGCCTTCACTGACGATGGAGGCTCAGATAGCAGCCACTGCCAAGTCCGCATTTTTTCATCTTAGGCGGGCGAGGCAATTGGCCCCCTTCCTGGAACGTGATGACCTAGCAACAGTGATTCACGCTATGGTCACCTCGAGGTTGGACTACTGTAATGCCCTCTACATGGGGCTACCCTTGTGCCGGACCCGGAAACTGCAGTTGATGCAGAACGCCGCTGCCTGGCTGCTATTAGGGCTCCCAAGATGGGAGCACATACGGTCGGGGCTCCGGGACCTGCACTGGCTGCCAGTAATATTCCGAGTCCAGTACAAGGTGTTGGTCATCACCTTTAAAGCCCTATATGGCCTAGGACCTGCCTACCTTAGGGACCGTCTCTCCTCACATGTTCCCCAGAGAGTACTACGATCGGGTTCACAAAACCTGCTGGTAATCCCCGGGCCAAAGGAGGCCCGTCTAAAAGCCACCAGGTATCGGGCCTTCTCAATAACGGCACCCTACTGGTGGAACCAGCTGCCGGAGGAGGTGCGGGCCCTGTGGGACCTAGGGCAGTTCCGCAGGGCCTGTAAGACAGCCCTCTTCCGGCAGGCCTATAACATCTAACTGACAAGCAGAACATCTTCTGGATGGAACAAAAATGCATCTATAGACCGCTGCTTTTATTCTTATTCTTATTTTGTTATTAATTATGGTTTTAATTTATTTGTAAATGTTTTTAAACCAAACTTATGTAAATTATAATGTTGTGAGCCGCCCTGAGACACTTCGGTGAGAAGGGCGGGATATAAGTCTAAAAATAAACAAACAAACAAACAAACCAAGTTGGATCAGGCCAGTGGCCCCTCCAGTCCAACAATCTGTGTCACAGAAGAACATAAGAGAAGCCATGTTCGATCAGGACCAATGGCCCATCCAGTCCAACACTCTGTGTCACACAGTGGCCAAAAAAATTATTTATATACACACACATATACACACTGTGGCTAATAGCCACTGATGGACCTCTGCTCCATATTTATATCTAACCCTCTCTTGAAGCTGGCTATGCTTGTAGCTGCCACCACCTCCTGTGGCAGTGAATTCCACATGTTAATCACCCTTTGGTGATTTGGTACTTCCTTTTATCTGTTTTAACTTGACTGCTCAGCAATTTCATCGAATGCCCACGAGTTCTTGTATTGTGAGAAAGGGAGAAAAGTACTTCTTTCTCTACTTTCTCCATCCCATGCATTATCTTGTAAACCTCTCTCATGTCACCCCGCAGTCAACGTTTCTCCAAGCTAAAGAGCCCCAAGCGTTTTAACCTTTCTTCATAGGAAAAGTGTTCCAACCCTTTAATCATTCTAGTTGCCCTTTTCTGGACTTTTCCCAATGCTGTAATATCCTTTTTGAGGTGCGGTGACCAGAATTGCACACAGTATTCCAAATGAGACCGCAGCATCGATTTATACAGGGGCATAATGATACTGGCTGATTTGTTTTCAGTTCCCTTCCTAATAATTCCCAGCATGGCGTTGGCCTTTTTTATTGCAATCGCATACTGTCTTGACATTTTCAGTGAGTGATCTACCACGACCCCAAGATCTCTCTCTTGGTCAGTCTCTGCCAGTTCACACCCCATCAACTTGTATTTGTAGCTGGGATTCTTGGCCCCAATGTGCATTACTTTGCACTTGGCCTTCCCTCCTATTTTCCTTCCTTCTTCCCTCCCTCCCGGCTCTCAAACATGACATTCTTGTCTTGCGGCTCTCAAACATAAGAACATAAGAGAAGCCATGTTTGATCAGGCCAATGGCCCATCCAGTCCAACACTCTGTGTCACATAAGAACATCAGAGAAGCCATGTCGAATCAGGCCAGTGGCCCATCCAGTCCAACGCTCTGTGTCATACAGAGGCCAAAAAACCCAGGGGCCATCAGAAGGTCCATCAGTAGGGCCAGGACATTAGAAGCCCTCCCACTGTGGCCCCTCCCAAGCACCAAGAATACAGAGCATCACTGCCCCAGACAGAGAGTTCCAACAATACGCTATGGCTAACATCTGACCTTTTTTCTATGTGGCTCCTACGTTACACAAGTTTGGCCACCCCTGATATAAAGCGAGTGGGCTCAGGTGTGGCTTTACTCTGTGAGGCTCCTGATTGGCCGCCGGAGACTTGATTGTGTAGATTCTTTACCTGCTTTGGCAGAATCTGCCACCCCGGCCCAAGGAGCTTCCTTGTAAGAGTGAAGGTTCAGCTACGGAAGGGATTTTGTGGCTGGCTCCGCCTTCTCCAGCAGCCATTTTGCGGCCCCACCCGCCACCCTGCGGCAGAATTCCGGTGGTGCCTGAAGGCTCATCAAAGTGGGCGACCCCAGTCCTGGGATCCACAGAGAAGGGTGCGAGGGAGTTCTCGCGACTGCCTGCTAGAACCGGCCGGTTTCCAAATACCTGCCCCCAAACCACAGTTTCCCCTTTGCGATTCGACAGCCAAGGAGATACCAGCACTCCCCAAAGTCATTTTGCATCAGACAGGTTCGCTTGATTTATTGGAGCAGCTCCTCGGCCCTAATGCTAAGACAGATAAAGGGACAGGCAGATATATACAAGCAGTGAAAGCGTCTTGTTAGATTCTCAGGTGTGCGCTGTACATTAAAAATATATATACATATCCTTCAGTGTCGGGAAGAGAGAACGGGCTTCGTCACGGGGAGGTTTATGCCACCGTAAGGTTATCTTCTCGTGTTTTATCCTTGGCAGCAGGATAACAAGGCCCGCCGTGGGAGAAAGGAGGACTTATAAACGTTTTTGATAGGATAATAAGAGACCAGCTGCGCAGATCAATCCCTTCTCCTCTTCCCAGGGAGCTCCGATGCAAAATTGGGGCTGCAGGTGTGTGCGTTTGGCTTCCTACAGCCTCTGTTTGTCCCCTCAGGTGGAGAAATCCAAATCCCTTCGTCTCCTGGGGAGAACGGAACGTACAATAGACGTTTGCAGTCTTTTGAGGACAGCCAATGGCCATGCTAGGGGGAAAGGTCAGGCTTTTGAGTGCGGGCAGGGGTGGGGGGCATTGCGCTTTGACTGCGCTGATCATGGGTTTGCAGCGAACATCCGAGGAGCGCGGAAGTGGCCAGAGAGTTTGTACGCCGCCCCCCAGCCATGTGAATTCTTGGACGAATTCCCTGCTGCTTTCTCTTGTCCCAAAGACCAGTTTTCTCTCTCTGCGTAGCACCCCCTCCCCAAAAGACGTGCCCGGTCTTCCCTTCTCCCCACCTCTCCCCCTGTATCTTGCCTTTCTATCGTAAAACTCTCTTGTCCCTCCTAGATTCCATACAGCACCTGGCACACCGCTCCCAGATGAGCCCTGGAACAACAGTGGGTGGTCTTCCATGGCACACGCACACACCAGTTGGGTGTAGTGGTGTAGGGCATGGACTCTTATCTGGGAGAACCGGGTTTGATTCCCCACTCCTCCACCTGCAGCTGCTGGAATGGCCTTGGGTCAGCCAGAGCTCTCTTATCTGGGAGAACTGGGTTTGATTCTCCACTCCTCCACCTGCAGCTGCTGGAATGGCCTTGGGTCAGCCAGAGCTCTCTTATCTGGGAGAACTGGGATTGATTCCCCACTCCTCCACTCACAGCTGCTGGAATGGCCTTGGGTCAGCCATAGCTCTATTATCTGTGAGAACCAGGTTTGATTCCCCACTCCTCCACTCACAGCTGCTGGAATGGCCTTGGGTCAGCCAGAGCTCTCTTATCTGGGAGAACCGGGTTTGATTCCCCACTCCTCAACTTGCACCTGCTGGAATGGCCTTGGGTCAGCCAGAGCTCTCGCAGAGCTGTCCTTGAAAGGAGAGTTTCTGTCAGAACTCTCTCAGCCCCACCCACCTCACAGGGGCGTCTGTTGTGGAGGAGGAAGGTAAAGGAGACTGTGAGTTGCTCTGAGACTGAGATTCGGAGTGGAGGGCAGGATACAAATCCAATATCTTCTTCTTCCCTTCATCATTTCTACTCTGTTCTGTTTTAGAGGCAACTTGAGCTTAACTCAGATGGCTGGGTTCCCGCGGGTCTAGAGATGTTTGGGAGGGCAGGGGGGGGGGCATTAGATACAGAAAGGGTTCCCAGCGTGCTGCCCAGGGGCACCAGGGTACTTGGCGACCCTTTTCCGGGCACTCACCGAGTGCTTTTTGAACATGGGCTTTGGCCCCCAGGTCTTCTGAGTGGCTGTGCAGAGCTAAAGGCCTCCTGTTAAACGGGCACGTTGCCGGAAACGTTGAAGAGTCGCTGTTCGAGTCACGTGCAGCCTCACTTCCTGACATTTTGTGGTTGGCTCCACCTCCTGTGGCGACCATGTTGTGGTCGTGCCACTCCCCCCATCTCGGAATTCCAAAGGGGCCTGCAAGCCCACATGGGCGGGGGATCCTTGGTGTACAGCACAGTTAAAAACTAGCGTCAGAATTTGGCTTTCTGCAGGGCTCTTCTTCCGCTTTTGCGGTGAAGGGTTTCTAGTCCTTATGATGGCAGCTTTAAAATGGGTTGTCAGTGACTATCAGTGAGCTGGAAAATGAAAGAGGGGCCCTGGATGGGAACTTGAATACTTCTGCTAGTCCCTGGATTCTCCCTCACTCCATTTCTCTCCACACACGCCACTGACCGTCCTCGGGCTTTGTCACCCATCTCTCCCTATCTGTCTACAGGGGTGTCAAACATGAGGCCCGGGGGTCAAATCAGGCCCCCAAAGAGCTCCTATCAGGCCCCCGAGCAACTGTCTGTCATCTGCTTCCTTCTTCCTCTCTCTTGCTTCCTTCTGCATCACAGCTTGCTTTGCCAGGCTTGCTCAATCGCACAGGAGCTACGGAGCAAAACCTCAATTTTCTCCATTGGCTGAGGCTCCTCGGGGAGGAAGGAGGGCGGGAGAGCTGGCTTTGCTAGGCGCTCTCAATCACACAGCAGAGCTACTGAGCCAAGTCTCTCTTCCTTCTCTTGGCTGAGGCTCCTCCCCCTCCTGGTCCCCTGGGAAGGAAGGAAAGCGCCAGAGCTTCCTTTGCCCAGTTCCCTGGATCTCATGGGAGAGATACAAAGAAAGCACCTTTAAGACCAATGAGTGCTGATTTTTTAAAGATGTTTTAAAAAAAATTGTTGTGTTTGTCTATGTCCTTTATAAAGTTTATATCTCTGCTAGCTAATCATAAATAGGTACGGTCATGGCCCGTCCCAACCCGACATGGCTCAGCCCAACAAGGTTTCATTTATGTCAGATTCAGCCCTTATAACAAATGAGTTTGACACCCCTGGTCTACAAACCTGGGGCAAAGCCGATTAGTAGGCATTGGAACATGTGCACATCAGAGGGTTGCCAACTCCAGTGTGGGAAATTCCTGGAGAGATGCCTGGAGGCAGTGAAATTTGGGGTCACAAAGGCAATTTAGCAGGGTGTAATAACAGTCTAGGACTTCTGTTTCTCCTAGACTCTACGGTATACCATAGACCACAGGGGTGGCCAAACTGGCTTGGGAGCCACGTGTGGTTCTTTCACACATCTTGTGTGGCTCTCAAAGCCCCCACCGCCCCATTGGCCAGTTTGGAGAAGGCATTTGTCCCCTTCGCCGAGCCAAGCCAGCCAGCGGTTTGAAGAATGCATTTAAAGTTCAAGCTGCTTTCTTTTCACCTCTCCCTCCCTCCCCCACCTATTTGCTTTCTTTCCAATCTTCCTTTCCATTTTCCCTCCCTCCCTTCCTGTCTTGCCGCTCTCAAACGTCTGACATTTATTCTGTGTAGCTCTTACGTTAAGGAAGTTTGGTCACCCTTGCCATGGACTCTGCCTTCCGATGCTACTTTACCTTCTACGGAAACTGATCTCGGGACTCGAGAACAGTTGTAATTTTGGGAGATCTCCAGCCCCCACCGGGAGACCGGAGAACAAGCATAAGCGCCGTTTATCACTGGCTCCTGTGACAGAATTGGTCCTTAACAAACCAATACAAAAATATATATAGAAATAACGTCCAAAATTTTTTGTCCAAAAATATTTATTGCTCTTATTTCTTAAAGCATTTGTGGCGGACTAAGTAAGTAATTCACAAGACAGGGCAAGTTTAGATCAGGGCCAGCAGGATGCGTTTATAACACATTTTGTTTGTCAGGCTGGTTGCTGTGCTGTGCTGTGCTAATTTTGTAGATGAAACTGTTTTTGTTTTGTTTTTCTTTCCCTATCTCTTTCTCTTTTTGAATAAATATATTTTTACTGTTTAAATGCTGGCAGTCAAACTCTGTACCACCTAGATCCCCAGACCGCTTTAGACCACGCTGTGTTGAGAAGGGGGCCCCGGGGAAGGGGGAAGGCATGCAGTTGGATAAGGTGCCAATCCTCCAGGGGTGCCCCAAAGAAGCGCTGAGGTCTCTGTGAAACCCAAGTGCAGGGTGGCAGAGGACCTTGAGGCCTGGCCTCACAGCTGGAGAGGGGGGTTGGGAGTCCTGTTCCTCTCAATCTGAACCCCGGGACTGAGCAGGTGGTGGCAGCGCGCCCAAGGGGCAGGAGGAGAAATAGCTCCCTCCAGGAGTTGGCGACTCCATAGGGAGCTGACGGGACCGGGTCTGAAGGCAGAATCGGGCCGGTTCCGCCACAGCATTATAAAGTCTTAAAGTATTATTTATAAAGTATATAGCATTATTTATTAAAGTGGGAAGTCACAACCTCAAGGGTATGAAAGTTTTCCAAAGTCACAGATTAATTCCCAATTTCAAGAACTCATCCTTGAAAGTACTGCAACAATTTGCTTTGCGAGAGTGGGAGTCGATGTGAAAAGTGAATAAGCGGTGGCTTAGACAAAGCTTTCAGCGAAACGGGGGAAATAGATTGGTTTTGCCTGTCAGCTTCCCCCCCCCCCCCCCTTTGGGGAATTAATCTGTGATTTTGGAAAATTTTCATACCCTTGAGGTTGCGACTTACCACTTAATAAATAATACAATATTTTTGGACAAAAAGTTTTGGACATTATTTCTATATTTTTTGTATTGGTTTGCTAATTCTGTCACAGGAGTCAGTGGTACGCTTGTTCTCCAGTTCCACGCCCTGTGTGACACTTTTCCGGTCGCCCACCTTGGAGACTGGCAAGCCGAAGAAGGCCGGACTTCTCGAACTGAATGTGGTCCTGAACGAACGATTTCTGCAGCAGTTGTGCCAAAAACGGAGCCCTGAATAATACTGGGAAGTTCAGTTGGAGGGAGAAGCGGGATTGCCAAGATTTCCCATTGGCGTTCCGGTGAAATCCCACACAAGGCAGTTCTCTTCCTCCCTGGCCCCTTGAAAAAACCAAACCGTCCTGTCCATGAGAAGGTAAGAGACCAAATGAACCAAATAGGGATGTCGTGGGAGAAAAAGGGAAGGGGCTCTCTGATCCCATGAGCCACGAGATTTGCCTGGACGCCTTGGCCCTTGTGGGGGCGGTCGGGGTGCCTTGGTGTGTCCTCTGCTCCTTGGGGGTCCCGCGGACCGGCTCCTTAGCTTGGGGCGACCTGGCTGGAGGAGACGGAGGAGACTTCGGTTTTCTGGGAGGAGCTGGAAACTTCGGAGTCTTCGGCCATGGGCTTCCCACACACCATCTCCATGATGCACCCTCGGAACTGGGGGAAGGAGAGGAGGGGGGATGCTTTAGACCTATCTGGATGGGGTCAAGGGTCATCATGCCTCTCCCATCCCCCTGGCAGTCAGTCAGTCAGTCAGGCCCCCCTGCCAAGCCTAGGGTTGCCAAGTCCAATTTCAGAAATATCTGGGGACTTTGGGGGCGGAGCCTCGAGACATTGGGGCGGAGTCAGGAGCAAGGTTGTGACAAGCAGAACTGAACTCCAAAGGGAGTTCTGGCCGTCACATTTAAAGGGACCGCACGCCTTTTCAATGCCTTCCATCCACTGGAAATAATGAAGGATAGGGGCACTTTCTTTGGGGGCTCATAAAATTGGACCCCCGGGTCCAATCCTTTTGAAACATGGAGGGTATTTTGGGGAGAGGCACTGGATGCTATGCTGAAAATTTGGTGCCTCTACCTCAAAAAATAGCCCCTCCCCGAGCCCCAGGTACCAGCAGATCGATTCGCCATGATACCCTATGGGAATCGGTCTCCATAGGGCACAATGGAGTGGCCAGCAGACATTTCCCTCCCCCCCCCCGCCCCCGTTTTCTGATGAGCCTGAAGCAGGCGGAGGGCCTCCAACCCAGGGAATCCCCTGCCCCCACCTGGGGAGTGGCAACCCTAAGGCAGAGCTGGCCCTGGGCTCAGTTCAGTTTTGCAGCCCTGCCCCAAAGAAGCCATTTCCCCCGAGGGGCCGGCTGCCGGAGACTCACGTGCTTGTTCATGAAGCAGTAGATGATGGGGTTGTAGACGCAGGAGCTCTTGGAGAAGAAGGCCGGGATGGTCACCATGCGCAGGTCGATGCCGTGGTTGCGGTTGTTCACCATGTACATGGCCAGGGCCGCGTAGGGGACGTAGCAGAGGCAGAAGGAGCCGACCATCACCACCACCATCCGGGACACCTCCCGCTCGGCCTTCTGGGTGGTGGCCGACTCCTGCTGCTGAGCGGCTACCTGTGGGCGACCACAGAATCAAGGTCAGATGCCTGAGAGCTGCAAGACAGGAGGTGTTCAGGTGTTTGAGAGCTGAGAAGAAGGGAGGGAGGGAGGGAGGGAGGGAGGGAGGAAGGAAGGAAGGAAGGAAGGAAGGAAGGAAGGAAGGAAGGAAGGAAGGAAGGAAGGAAGGAAGGAAAAATAGATGGGGGAGGAAGGAAAAATAGATGGGGAGGGAAGAGAGGGAAGGAAGGGAGGAAGGAAGGAAGGAAGGAAGGAAGGAAGGAAGGAAGGAAGGAAGGAAGGAAGGAAGGAAGGAAGGAAGGAAGGAAAAATAGATGGGGGAGGAAGGAAAAATAGATGGGGAGGGAAGAGAGGGAAGGAAGGGAGGAAGGAAGGAAGGAAGGAAGGAAGGAAGGAAGGAAGGAAGGAAGGAAGGAAGGAAGGAAGGAAGGAAGGAAGGAAGGAAAAATAGATGGGGGAGGAAGGAAAAATAGATGGGGAGGGAAGAGAAGGAAGGAAGGAAGAGGGGAGGGAGGGAGGAAGGGAGGGAGGAAGGAAGGAAGGAAGGAAGGAAGGAAGGAAGGAAGGAAGGAAGGAAGGAAGGAAAAATAGATGGGGGAGGAAGGAAAAATAGATGGGGAGGGAAGAGAGGGAAGGAAGGGAGGAAGGAAGGAAGGAAGGAAGGAAGGAAGGAAGGAAGGAAGGAAGGAAGGAAGGAAGGAAGGAAGGAAGGAAAAATAGATGGGGAAGGAAGGAAAAATAGATGGGGAGGGAAGAGAAGGAAGGAAGGAAGAGGGGAGGGAGGGAGGAAGGGAGGGAGGGAGGAAGGGAGGGAGGGAGGGAGGGAGGAAGGAAGGAAGGAAGGAAGGAAGGAAGGAAGGAAGGAAGGAAGGAAGGAAGGAAGGAAAAATAGATGGGGAAGGAAGGAAAAATAGATGGGGAGGGAAGAGAGGGGAGGAAGGGAGGAAGGAAGGAAGGAAGAGGGGAGGAAGGAAGGGAGAGAGAGAGATGTGGACAGAAAGCAACTTTAAAATAGATGGGGAAGGAAGGAAAAATAGATGGGGAGGGAAGGAAAGGAGGAAGGAAGAAGGGAGGGAGGAAGGAAGGAAGTAAGAAGGGAGGAAGGAAGGGAGGGAGGAAGGAAGGATGGGAGGGAGGAAGAAGGGAGGGAGGAAGGAAGGAAGAGGGGAGGGAGGAAGGAAGGGAGAGAGAGAGATGTGGACAGAAAGCAACTTTAAATGCCTTCACCAAGCTGCTGGCTGGCTTGGCTTGGAGGAGTGATTTAAAGAGAAATGCCTTCTTCAAGCTCTCTTGACTGGGTAGTAGGACCATTGAGAGTCGCACAATATGTGTGAAAGAGACCCCTGGGTTTAGGAGTTACCCTGTCTACAGCTGCCTTTTCTCCTTGGATCGCCAGCTCTGGGCTGGGAAATTTCTACAGATTTGTGGGTGGCGGAGGGCAAAGTTTGTGGGTGACTGGCAGTTTCAGTTAGCAAAACAAACCAAATGTGTGAATAAAACTGGAACAAGGAAGGAAGAAGAAGAAGTCTGCAGATTTATACCCTGCCCATCTCTCTGAATCAGAGACTCGGAGCGGCTCACAATCTCCTATATCTTCTCCCCTCACAACAGACACCATGTGAGGTGGGTGGGACTGAGAGGGCTCTCACAGCAGCTGCCCTTTCAAGGACAACTCCTACCAGAGCTCTGGCTGACCCAAGCCCCTTCCAGCAGCTGCAAGTGGAGGAATGGGGAATCAAACCCGGTTCTCCCAGATAAGAGAGCCATGGCTGACCCAAGGCCATTCCAGCAGGTGCAAGTGGAGGAGTGGGGAATCAAACTCAGTTTTCCCAGATAAGAGAGCTATGGCTGACCCAAGGCCATTCCAGCAGCTGCAAGTGGAGGAGTGGGGAATCAAACCCTGTTCTCCCAGATAAGAGAGCTATGGCTGACCCAAGGCCATTCCAGCAGCTGCTAGTGGAGGAGTGGGGAATCAAACCCGGTTCTCCCAGATAAGAGAGCTATGGCTGACCCAAGGCCATTCCAGCAGGTGCAGGTGGAGGAGTGGGGAAGCAAACCCAGTTCTCCCAGATAAGAGAGCTCTGGCTGACCCAAAGCCATTCCAGCAGCTATGAGTGGAGGAGTGGGGAATCAAACCCGGTTCTCCCAGATAAGAGAGCTATGGCTGACCCAAGGCCATTCCAGCAGGTGCAAGTGGAGGGGGGGGGTAATCAAACCTGGGGGTGTGGCATATGCAAATGAGTTGCGCTAATGAGAGAATAAAGGAAAGAAAGTTATAAGAGACGATAATGAAAGAATCAGAGAAAGAGAGAAACGAAGAAAGAATAAGGAAGGAAATAAATAGATGGGGGACGGAGAAGGAAGGAATAGAGAGGAAGGGGGCGGGCAGAGGGGAAACAGAAAGAAACAAAAATAGGGAACGGAAAGAGAGGGAGAAAGAAGATGGGGATGGGTTTCCCAGCCTGGATCTGTCAACTTACACCCCCTCCCACCCATGTGCCGCTGATGGTCCGGGGGTCTAGCAACTGAAGTGCATCTTCATACATACAAACAAATGCATGCACACAGATAGTGTACTCACCGCTCGAAGGGCGCTCAAAAGCTGCGAGTAAGAGAAGATGATGATGGTGAGCGGTACGATGAAACAGAGGATGAAGAGGAACCAGGTGTAGTATTCGCTGTAGTACTTGGTCCCCACGGTGTACCAGTCCGGCCCACAAGAACACTGAAGACCTTCCGGGATGAACCTAGGGGAGGAGGAGAGTTGGTTTTATACCCCGCTAAAGGAGTCTCAGAGCAGCTCACGATCTCCTTCCCTTCCTCTCCCCACCACAGACACTCTGTGAGGGAGGTGGGGTTGAGAGAGCTCTCCCAGAAGCTTCCCTTTCAAGGACAGAGTGTCAGAGCGGCCTACAATCTCCTTTCCCTTCCTCCCCCACAACAGACACCTTGTGAGGTGGGTGGGGCTGAGAGAGCTCTCCCAGAAGATGCCCTTTCAAGGACAGAGTGTCAGAACGGCCTACAATCTCCTTCCCTTCCTCTCCCCACCACAGACGCCCTGTGAGGGAGGTGGGGCTGAGAGAGCTCCCAGAGAACTGGAATTGGCCCAAGATTACCCAGCTGGCTGCCTGTGAATGAGGAGGGGGCAATCAAACCCAGTTCTCCAGATTAGGGTGCACCAGATTGGAGTCCCAACCACTCCGCCAAGCTGGCTCTCAGCTGCTCAGCTGTTTGGTTAAATGTCTCCCCTGCTTTCTGCTCCCCATGAAAAGCCACAGGGAGCGGAAAGCAAGGGTTTAAGAAGATCGCAGATTTATGCCCCGCTCTTCTCTCTGAATCAGAGTCTCAGAGGGGCTTACAATCTCCTTTATCCTCTTCCCCCACAACAGCCACCCTGTGATGTGGGTGGGGCTGAGAGAGCTCTCCCAGAAGCTGCCCTTTCAAGGACGACTCCTGCGAGAGCTCTGGCTGACCCAAGGCCATTCCAGCAGGTGCAAGTGGAGGAGTGGGGAATCAAACCCGGTTCTCCCAATTAAGAGTCCACACACTTAACCACTACACCAAATTGGCTCTCTTTAAATGGCTCACAAACCAGGACAAACCTTGTTGGTTTGCGAGCCAACCTCTCTCAGCTCATACGTGTCCGTGGTTCGGTTCTTGGTTCTGCCACAAACGGAACTGCAAAAATGAAGTTCGCGTCTATCATATATGAACATATGAAGTTGCCTTATACTGAATCAGACCCTCTTTGGTCCATCCAAGTCAGTCTTGTCTACTCAGACTGGCAGCGGCTCTCCAGGGTCTCCGGCGGAGGTTTTTCAAGCCTACTTCCCTGGACCCTTTTGAGTTGGAGATGCCGGGGATTGAACCTGGGACCTTCTGCTTACTAAGCAGATGCTCTACCACTGAGCCACTCTCTCTCCCCTGACAAGCAGTGGTTCTCCAGGGTCTCAAGCGGAGGTTTTTCACGCCTACTTGGCCTGGACCCTTTTTAGTTGGAGATGCCGGGGATGGAACCTGGGACCTTCTGCTTACCAAGCAGAGGCTCTATCACTGAGCCACTGTCCCTCCCACATTTCCCTCATTCTTTTTGGAGCGTTGCTCTGGATCTCAACCCCAGTAGATGCTGGGTTAAAATCTTGGTCAAGAATACCGCACATTACATGCTTTTTCTTGTTGCTAGAAGAAAGGTGCTTTTGCTAGTTGCAGGGGCTGTATGTGGGCTAGCGCTTTGGGTAATAGTTTAATTGGCGGAGGATGTGGGCACAAACCACTGCTCTCAGGCATCACAAGTACCTCCATGCCCTTTATTGGCAGCACCTCCTTTCCTTCCCTCCCCCTTCCCCTTTTCTTAAACATCCAGTGTGAAATAGAACTCTGTGAATGCAGAGAAGGTAGAGAAAGAAGTCCTTTTCTCCCTTTTTTACAGTACGAGAACTCGTGGGCACTCCATGGAATCGCTGAGCAGCCGTGTTAGAACTGATAAAGGAAAGTCCTTCTTCACTCAAAGGGTGATTAACACGTGGAATTCACTGCCACAGGAGGAGGCGGCGGCTACAAACATAGCTTCAAGAGGGGATTGGATAAACATATAGAGCAGAGGTCCGTCAGTGGCTATTAGCCACAGCATATTATTGGAACAGGTTTTTTAGCCTCTGGCTCAGAAATATTTGTCAGCTCAGGAAAAATGCCCCCAAAGCAAACTAATTTATGCAGTAGCTCACAACTGTAATGCCCGTAGCTCATGAAGTAGAATTTTTGCTCACAAGACTCCACCACTTAGAGGGAATATTGCCACAGGGTATAGATGGAACTCTCTGTCTGGGGCAGTGATGCTCTTTATTCTTGGTGCTTGCGGGGGGCACAGTGGGAGGGCTTCTAGTGTCCTGGCCCCACTGATGGACCTCCTGATGGCACCTGTGTTTTGGCCACTGTGTGACACAGAGTGTTGGACTGGATGGGCCACTGGCCTGATCCAACATGGCTTCTCTTATGTTCTTACGTCTGGGGAAGTGATGCTCTGTCTTCTTGGTGCTTGGGTGGGCGCACAGCAGGAGGACTTCTGGTGACCTGACCCCACTGGTGGACCTCCTGACGGCACTTGGGATTTTTTGGCCACTGTGTGACACAGAGTGTTGGACTGGATGGGCCATTGGCCTGATCCAACATGGCTTCTGTTATGTTCTTATATGATACAGAGTGTTGGACTGGATGGGCCATTGGCCTGATCCAACATGGAGTCTCTTATGTTCTTATGGCTCTGCTGGTGGACCTCCTGATGGCACTTGGGGGGTTTTTTGCCACTGTGTGACACAGAGTGTTGGACTGGATGGGCCATTGGCCTGATCCAACATGGCTTCTGTTCTCTGGAATTCCCAAGCCTGCTCACTTCTTTGTGACTTGCCTTGGATCTTAACGAAAGGATTTCTGCTGCTGGTCTTGTCTGGATGTTCTCCTGCCTTGAATTCTGGCAGTTAAACTCCCCCCCACACACCTTGGTTTCTGCCCCCAACTCACCTGCTCCACCCGAAATAGGGAGGAATGGAGACTCCGATCCCGATGAACCAAGTCGCTGCCACCACGAAGGAGGCGTGTTTGGCGCTAAAGCGAAAATTCCCGAAGGGCTTGCAGATGACGATGTAACGTTCAAGGGCCAGGAAAGCCAGGGACCAGCCGGTGACCAGACCTGGGCAGGAAAGACAGGCAGGTAAGGTCTGAAAAGAGTGAGCTCAAACACAACCTAGGAGTCACGGCCTCTCCAGCGTCCTCTTACGCCTATCTTGGGGGTCGCTTCATAAGAACATAAGAGAAGCCATGTTGGATCAGGCCAGTGGCCCACCCAGTCCAACACTCTGTGTCACACAGTGGCCAATATATACACACACACACACACACACACACACACACACACACACTGCGGCTAATAGCCACTGATGGACCTCTGCTGCATATTCTTATCTAACCCCCTCTTGAAGCTGTCTATGCTTGTAGCCGCCACCACCTCCTGTGGCAGTGAATTCCACTTGTTAATCACCCTTTGCGTGAAGAAGGACTTCCTTCTATCTGTTTTAACCTGACTGCTCAGCAATGTCATCGAATGCCCACGAGTTCTTGTATTGTGAGAAAGGGAGAAAAGCACTTCTTTCTCTACTTTCTCCATCCCATGCGTAATCTTGTCAACCTCTATCATGTCACCCCGCAGTCGACGTTTCTCCAAGCTAAAGAGCCCCAAGCGTTTCAACCTTTCTTCATAGGGAAGGTGTTCCAGCCCTTTAATCATTCTAGTTGCCCTTTTCTGGGCTTTCTCCAATGCTATAATATCCTTTTTGAGGTGCGGCGACCAGAACTGCACACAGTACTCCCAATGAGACCGCACCATCGATTTATACAGGGGCATTATGATACTGGCTGATTTGTTTTCAATTCCCTTCCTAATAATTCCCAGCATGGCGTTGGCCTTCCCTCTATGCTGCAATGTCTTGTTTGCCAAAATTCTGTTTTGTGAGCTACTGGGATTAAAGTTAGATCCAAGCGGGCAGCCATGTTGATCTGAAGCAGTAGGAGAAAGCAGGAGTCAAGTGGCACCTTTAAGACCCACAAACTTTTATTCAGAACGTAAGCTTTCGTGTGCTCCTCGTTCTTCGGACGAGGGCATCAGGTACAGTGGGCTGAAAGACAGGCAGCCGGTTGA
Organism: Heteronotia binoei; assembly: GCF_032191835.1. Taxonomy (NCBI): domain Eukaryota; kingdom Metazoa; phylum Chordata; class Lepidosauria; order Squamata; family Gekkonidae; genus Heteronotia; species Heteronotia binoei. Next base: position 127,844,893 of record NC_083230.1, read on the forward strand.
TCAAGAGGGCAAACCCATATAGAGCCGGGATCACACGGTGGAATGGTGTGACAGTGTGACGATTTAGAAGGCCATTTGCTCTGGATAGCCATAAAAGGTAATAAAAGTCGCCTGCCAATCAGTGTTGCTGCAAGTCTAAGTAAATTACACAAGGACATGTATTTCCTTGTCGTCCACCTAATTTACTTCTCAACGTCAATCTATGCATCGTATAGATTGCACGTAAAGTTGTGAGCTCCTGCATAAATCAGTGTGCTTTGGGGCCATTTTCTCCTGAGGTAAGATAAAAATGTGTGAGCTGGAGGCTAAGAATCTGTGAGCGGGCTCACACTCGCTCAACTTAGAGGGAACACGGACTTCTTTTTGTAGCAGGAGCTCCTTTGCATATTAGGCCACACACCCCTGAGGTAGCCAATCCTCCAAGAGCTTACGGGGCTCTTCGTACAGGGCCTGCTGGAAGCTCCAGGAGGATTGGCTACATCAAGGGGGTGTGGCCTAATAGGCAAATGAGGTCCTGCTAGAATTCCTCACAGGGCTCTTCCTACAGGGCCTGCTGGAAGCTCCAGGAGGATTGGCTGCATCAGGGGGTGTGGCCTAATAGGCAAAGGAGGTCCTGCTAGAATTCCTTACAGGGCTCTTCGTCCAGGGCCTGCTGGAAGCTCCAGGAGGATTGGCTGCATCAGGGGGTGTGGCCTAATAGGCAAAGGAGGTCCTGCTAGAATTCCTTACAGGGCTCTTCGTCCAGGGCCTGCTGGAAGCTCCAGGAGGATTGGCTGCATCAGGGGGTGTGGCCTAATAGGCAAAGGAGGTCCTGCTAGAATTCCTTACAGGGCTCTTCGTCCAGGGCCTGCTGGAAGCTCCAGGAGGATTGGCTGCATCAGGGGGTGTGGCCTAATATGCAAAGGAGGTCCTGCTAGAATTCCTTACAGGGCCCTTCATACAGGGCCTACTGAGAGCTCCAGGAGGATTGGCTGCATCAGGGGGTGTGGCCTAATAGGCAAAGGAGGTCCTGCTAGAATTCCTTACAGGGCTCTTCGTCCAGGGCCTGCTGAGAGCTCCAGGAGGATTGGCTGCATCAAGGGGGTGTGGCCTAATAGGGAAAGGTGGTCCTGCTAGAATTCCTTACAGGGCTCTTCGTACAGGGCCTGCTGGAAGCTCCAGGAGGATTGGCTGCATCAGGGGGGTGTGGCCTAATAGGCAAAGGAGGTCCTGCTAGAATTCCTTACAGGGCCCTTCATACAGGGCCTACTGAGAGCTCCAGTAGGATTGGCTGCATCAGGGGGTGTGGCCTAATAGGCAAAGGAGGTCCTGCTAGAATTCCTTACAGGGCTCTTCGTACAGGGCCTGCTGAGAGCTCCAGGAGGATTGGCTACATCAAGGGGGTGTGGCCTAATAGGCAAAGGAGGTCCTGCTAGAATTCCTTACAGGGCTCTTCCTACAGGGCCTGCTGGAAGCTCCAGGAGGATTGGCTGCATCAGGGGGTGTGGCCTAATAGGCAAAGGTGGTCCTGCTAGAATTCCTTACAGGGCTCTTCGTACAGGCCCTGCTGGAAGCTCCAGGAGGATTGGCTGCATCAGGGGGTGTGGCCTAATAGGCAAAGGAGGTCCTGCTAGAATTCCTTACAGGGCTCTTCTTACAGGGCCTGCTGGAAGCTCCAGGAGGATTGGCTGCATCAGGGGGGTGTGGCCTAATAGGCAAAGGAGGTCCTGCTAGAATTCCTTACAGGGCCCTTCATACAGGGCCTACTGAGAGCTCCAGTAGGATTGGCTGCATCAGGGGGTGTGGCCTAATAGGCAAAGGAGGTCCTGCTAGAATTCCTTACAGGGCTCTTCCTACAGGGCCTGCTGAGAGCTCCAGGAGGATCAGCTACATCAGTGGGGTGTGGTCTAATAGGCAAAGGAGGTCCTGCTAGAATTCCTTACAGGGCTCTTCCTACAGGGCCTGCTGGAAGCTCCAGGAGGATTGGCTGCATCAGGGGTATGTGGCCTAATAGGCAAAGGAGGTCCTGCTACAAAAAAAAGTCCTGATTAGGCCACACACCCCTGAGGTAGCCAATCCTCCAAGAGCTTACAGGGCTCTTTGTACAGGGCCTCCTGTAAGCTCCCAGAGGATTGGCTACCTCACGGGTTTCGTGAAGGGGAAAAACGGGGAGAGAACAATGATGTTGAGCCGCCATTGGGGAGGAAGCTGGGGTGTGAATGAAATTAAATAACGGAAATTCCCCGAAGGCAAAATTAGGGACAGTGATTTACCAGGTTCAGGGGGACTAGAATTAGGACTATCCCTAGTAAATAGTAAAGAAGTAGAAGTTATTGGATTTATACCCCGCCCTTCACTCTGGATCTCAGAGTCTCAGAGCAGTCACAATCTCCTTTAGCTTCCTCCCCCACAACAGACACCCTGTGAGGTGGGTAGGGCTGAGAAAGCTCTCCCAGAAGCTGCCCTTTCAAGGACAACTCCTGCAAGAGCTAAGGCTGGCCCAAGGCCATTCCAGCAGGTGCAAGTGGAGGAGTGGGGAATCAAACCCGGTTCTCCCAGATAAGAGTCCGCGCACTTCACCAGTGCACCAAACTGGCTCCCAAGAAGAGGACTGTAGATTTATACCCTACCTTTCTCTCTGAATCAGAGTCTCAGAGCGTCTTACAATCTCCTTTATCTTCTTCCCTCCCAACAGACACCCTGTGAGGTGGGTGGGGCTGAGAGAGCTCTAACAGAAACTGCCCTTCCAAGGACACCTCTGTGAGAGCTATGGCTGACCCAAGGCCCTTCCAGCAGCTGCAAATGGAGGAGTGGGGAATCAAACCCGAGAGCCAGTTTGGTGTAGTGGTTAAGTGTGCGGACTCTTGTCTGAGAGAACTGGATTTGATTCCCCACTCTTTCACTTACAGCTGATGGAATGGCCTTGGGTCAGCCATAGCTATCACAGGAGTTGTCCTTGAAAGGGCAATTTCTGGGAGAGCTCTCTCAGCCCTGCCCACCTCACAGGGTGTCTGTTGTGGGGGGAGAAGATATAGGAGATCGTAAGCCGCTCTGAGTCTCTGATTCAGCGAGAAGGGCAGGGCGTAAATCTGCAGTATTATTCTTCTCCCAGATAAGAGTCCGCACACTTCACTACTACACCAAACTGCCTCTCCAATTTGGTGTAGTGGTAAATGAGGCATGGGGCGGCCGACTAGAAGATGAAGAAGAATTGCAGATTTATACCCCGCCCTTCTCTCTGAATCAGAGACTCAGAGCAGCTTACAATAGCCTATATCTTCTCTCCCCACAACAGACACCCTGTGAGGTAGGTGGGGCTGAGAGGGCTCTCACAGCAGCTGTCCTTTCAAGGACAGTCTCTGCCAGAGCTATGGCTGACCCAAAGCCATTCCAGCATCTGCCAGTGGAGGAGTGGGGAATCAAACCTGGTTCTCACAGATAAGAGAGCTATGGCTAACCCAAGGCCATTCCAGCAGCTGCAAGTGGAGGAGTGGGGAATCAAACCCAGTTCTCCCAGATAAGAGAGCTATGGCTGACCCAAGGCCATTCCAGCAGCTGCAAGTGGAGGAGTGGGGAATTAAACCTGGTTCTCCCACTTAAGAGAGCTCTGGCTGACCCAAGGCCATTCCAGCAGCTGCAAGTGGAGGAGTGGGGAATCAAACTCGGTTCTCCCAGGTAAGAGTCCATGCACTTGACCATTACACCAGACTGGCTCTCAGAAAGGGGACCGACTCACAACTATCTCCTTGAGGCCTGTTTGTTCTTGACCAGTTTCGTTACCTGCCAGAGAGCCCAAAAAGGCTTCCAGGGCACAGATGTGTTTCCCGAAGATGAAGTAGCCCTGCGAACTGGATACGAAGACGGTGAAGACGGCGACCACGCAGAAGAGGAAGCCGGCGGCTGACACGTTCACCAGGATGTAGTTGAGCGGCTGCCGCAGCTTCTTATACTTGACGATGGCCACGAGGATGATGGCGTTGAGCGGCGTGCCAGCAAAGAAGACGAAACCCATGAAGGCCGTCTGGAAGTAGAAGGCCCACATCGGGGCGATGTGGTATTGAGGGCCATCAAAAGGCCCCACGGAGGAGATGTTCGCAAAAAGGTAGAAATCTTCTCCGGACATCTTTTCTGGCTCTGGGTTCACCGTGCAGAGCCGGTCCCGGTAGGTTTGGACCTCCTGTTATAGAGTGCTGGAGGAAGGAATCCACTTAACGGCTCAAGCGGGGATCAGGAGCTAATCCTGCTCATCCCAGAGGCAAACTGGGAGATTAAGGGCTCCTAAGACCCTTCCCTTCTGGCCCTTAAACCCTCCTGAGAGGGTAATCTCGTTTGGTGTGCCGGTCGGAGCCGATTGCGGAGGGCGAAACCAATAAAGGCAGTCGGGCCGGACTTAGCCTCTCGGAAGGCTTTGCTCAGGGGTGCCGAGAATGCCGACTGCTTCCCCTTCCATCGTATAATCGGAAACTCGGTTCCTGTAAGAATTGATCCTTGCTCTGGAGGGTTATGTAACGGAAGCAAGTCATACAAGGTGACGCGCACCCAACAAAGTCCCCTTGAAAGAGGGTTGTCAGGTCCAACTCAAGAAATATCTAGGGACTTTGGGGGTGGAGCCAGGAGCAAGGGTGTGACAAGCACGATTGAACTCCAAAGGGAGTTTTGGCCATCACATTTAAGGGGACCGCACACCTTTTAAATGTCTTCCCTACAATGGAAATAATGAAGGATAGGGTCACTGATGTGTGTGTGTGTGAGAGGTATCTATGATGTTCCTGAATTGTGGAGGGTGAGTTTGGGCTAGCTGACCCTGGAGGTCCATTCCAACTCTATGATCCTATAAGAACATAAGAGAAGTCATGTTGGATTAGGCCAATGGCCCCTCCAGTCCAACACTCTGTTTCACATAAGAACATAAGAGAAGCCATGTTGGATCAAGCCAATGGCCCATCCAGTCCAACACTCTGTGTCACATAAGAACATAACAGAAGCCATGTTGGATCAGGTCAGTGGCCCCTCCAGTCCAACACACTGTGTCACATAAGAACAGAAGAGAAGCCATGTTGGATCAGGCCAATGGCCCATCCAGTCCAACACTCTGTGTCACAGAAGAACATCAGAGAAGCCATGTTGGATCAGGCCAATGGCCCATCCAGTCCAACACCCTGTGTCACATAAGAACATAAGAGAAGCCGTGTTGGATCAGACCAATGGCCCATCCAGTCCAACACTCTGTGTCACATAAGAACATAAGAGGAGCGATGCTGGATCAGGCCAGTGGCCCCTCCAGTCCAACACTCTGTGTCACATAAGAACAGAAGAGAAGCCATGTTGGATCAGGCCAATGGCCCATCCAGTCCAACACTCTGTGTCACAGAAGAATATCAGAGAAGCCATGTTGGATCAGGCCAATGGCCCATCCAGTCCAACACCCTGTGTCACATAAGAACATAAGAGAAGCCATGTTGGATCAGGCCAGTGGCCGATCCAGTCCAACGCTCTGTGTCACATAAGAACAGAAGAGAAGCCATGTTGGGTCAGGCCAATGGCCCATCCAGTCCAACACTCTGTGTCACAGAAGAACATAAGAGAAGCCATGTTGGATCAGGCCAATGGCCCATCCAGTCCAACACTCTGTGCCACATAAGAACATAAGAGAAGCCATGTTGGATCTGACCAATGGCCCATCCAGTCCAACACCCTGTGTCACATAAGAACATAAGAGAAGCCATGTTGGATCAGGCCAGTGGCCCATCCAGTCCAACGCTCTGTGTCACATAAGAACAGAAGAGAAGCCATGTTGGATCAGGCCAATGACCCATTCAACACTCTGTGTCATGTAAGAGAAGCCATGTTGGATCAGGCCAATGGCCCATCCAGTCCAACACTCTGTGTCACAGAAGAACATCAGAGAAGCCATGTTGGATCAGGCCAATGGCCCATCCAGTCCAACACCCTGTGTCACATGAGAACATAAGAGAAGTCATGTTGGATCAGGCCAATGGCCCATCCAGTCCAACACTGTGTCACACAGTGGCCAAAAACACCCAGGTGCCATCAGGAAGTCCACCAGTGGGGCCAGGACACTTGAACCCCCAGACAGAGAGTAAGTGGAGACTCCTCCACTTGCACCTGCTGGAATGGCCTTGGGTCAGCCAAAGCTCTCTTATCTGGGAGAACCGGCTTTGATTCCCCGCTTTTCCACTTGCACCTGCTGGAATGGCCTTGGGTCAGCCAGAGCTCTCTTATCTGGGAGAACCAGGTTTGATTCCCCACTCCTCCACTTGCACCTGCTAGCATGGCCTTGGGTCAGCCAGAGCTCTGGCAGAGGTTGTCCTTGAAAGGGCAGCTGCTGTGAGAGCCCTCTGCAGCCCCGCCCACCTCACAGGGTGTCTGTTGTGGGGAAGGAAGGGAAAGGAGATTAGGAGCCGCTCTGAGACTCTTCGGAGTGGAGGGCAGGATATAATTCCAATATCATCATCATCATCACCAAACGAGCGTGTTGGTCTGAAGCAGTTGAACAAAGCAGGAGTCACGTTGCACCTTTAAGACCAACCGATTTTTATTTAGAACGTCTGCTTTGGTGTACTCTGAAGCACACTTCATCAGACGAGGAATCCAGCACAGTGAACAGTGTAATAGCTTCTCCCTCCTGCTGGCTCTCTTCCCAGCCTGGAAAAGCCCTTCTCCTGACGTGGCAGGGACATCCACAGCTGCCCTCCGAGCAAAGGGAGGGCGGAGAGTTTTGCGAGGGGCCCAGGAGAGCCCTCCAGGCTGGAGGGAGACGCCTCCTCCTTTTGGCCTGCCAGGAACGCTAAAGCAGAAGGCAAGCTGGCAATTACCTCTCGGCCTGAAGAGAACATCTGGAAGGCATCTGCAACAGCCGGCTCGTTGGTCTAGGGGTATGATTCTCGCTTAGGGTGCGAGAGGTCCCGGGTTCAAATCCCGGACGAGCCCTGCTTTTTGTCTGACAGCACAGACTGAGGAAGTACAACATTGAAGGAGGAAGGGGGGGGGGGAATTGATACCCACGTCTTCTTTCTATACCAGGCCAGCCTGTTTATGTTTGCAGTCCAGACATGCGAAAGGACTCTGGAGAGTCTAGAAGTTTTGCAAATGCACTCTCCCTTACTTCAGGTCTACGTTGGCTTGCAATTTTACACCCAGGCTGCTACTGTGGAAGCTGCAGGAGTTACTTGACAGCTATATTTTTATCTATTAGATTCATTTTTAGAAGCCCTCAGATTTATACCCCACCCTTCTCTCTGAATCAGAGTCTCCGAGAGGCTCACAATCTCCTTTACCTCCCCCCCACACACACAACAGACACCCTGAGAGAGCTCTGACAAAAACTGCCCTTTCGAGGACAACTCTGCAAGAGCTATGGCTGACCCAAGGCCATTCCAGCAGCTGCAAGGGGAGGAGTGGGGAATCAAACCCGGTTCTCCCAGATAAGAGAGCTATGGCTGACCCAAGGCCATTGCAGCAGCTGCAAGTGGAGGAGTGGGGAATCAAACCCGGTTCTCCCAGTTAAGAGAGCTCTGGCTGACCCAAGGCCATTCCAGCAGCTGCAAGTGGAGGAGTGGGGAATCGAACCCGGTTCTCCCAGATAAGAGAGCTCTGGCTGACCCAAGGCCATTCAAGCAGCTGCAAGGGGAGGAGTGGGGAATCAAACCCGGTTCTCCCAGAGAAAAGAGCTCTGGCTGACCCAAGGCCATTCCAGCAGCTGCAAGTGGAGGAGGGGGGAATCAAACCCGGTTCTCCCAGATAAAAGAGATATGGCTGACCCAAGGCCATTCCAGCAGCTGCAAGGGGAGGAGTGGGGAATCAAACCCGGTTCTCCCAGAGAAAAGAGCTCTGGCTGACCCAAGGCCATTCCAGCAGCTGCAAGTGGAGGAGGGGGGAATCAAACCCGGTTCTCCCAGATAAGAGAGCTCTGGCTGACCCAAGGCCATTCCAGCAGCTGCAAGTGGAGGAGTGGTGAATCAAACCCGGTTCTCCCAGATAAGAGAGCTCTGGCTGACCTAAGGCCATTGCAGCAGCTGCAGGTGGAGGAGTGGGGAATCAAACCAGGTTCTCTCAGATAAGAATCCATGCACTTAAACACTACAAAGCAGGAGTCAAGTAGCACCTTTAAGACCAGCCAAGTTTTATTTAGAACATAAGCTTTCATGTGTTCTTAAGCACACTTCATCAGGCGAGGAATCCAGCACAGTGAGCCAAGCCATACAGAGCTGAGCAGAGCCATCCAGAGCTGGTAGGCAGTGGCCCAGAATGCAACAGGGTACAGATTTAAGAACCAATGACAGCGAAGTAAAATTACCTGGTAGGCAGTGGTTTAGAATGTAAAATGGTACAATGACAGAACGGTAAAATTAACAAATTGAGCAAACCTTTGATCTGAGTAGCAGGAGCATGCGAAAGCAACAAAACGGTAGTATGTCAAAATGTGAGATTGTCTGTCAACGACAATGGGCGATGGGTTCAATATATGTAATGGGATAAGCAACCAAAGTCCCTGTTTGAGTGTGTCAATACAGCTAAAAGAGAAATACATTGGATAGTGACGTTCTTGTCCACCTAATGTACTTTTTAACATGTAAACGGAATTCTAGTTTGCCACAGGAAGAAGGAATACAATAAAATATAGTGAAAATGGGTAAGGCACGTGTAATGAGATATACAGCCAATATCCCTATTTTGAGTATGTCAGTACAAATAATTATACCGAAGATGAAGAAGAAGATATTGGATTTATATCCCGCCCTCCACTCCGAAGAGTCTCAGAGCGGCTCACAATCTCCTTTACCTTCCTCCCCCACAACAAACACCCTGTGAGGTGGGTGGGGCTGGAGAGGGCTCTCACAGCAGCTGCCCTTTCAAGGACAACCTCTGCCAGAGCTATGGCTGACCCAAGGCCATTCCAGCAGGTGCAAGTGGAGGAGTGGGGAATCAAACCCGGTTCTCCCAGATAAGAGTCCAGACACTTAACCACTACACCAAACTGGCTCTCAATTCTACACAATTCTAAATGAGAAACGCGTAGGAATACTGTGGATGTATAGCTATACTCACTGAGAGTGGGTGTCTGTTATGAGATAAAAAAACCAATATCCCTGTTCAGTCCTGGGGAGGTGTTTGTTCCAAGTTTCATAATAATTTGTAAGTAAGCAATTTCTCTCTACTACACTACACTTAACCACTGCACCAAACTGGCAATCCTAACTCCTCTGTGACTGTTATTATTTATTTGGAAAGCTCCATCATTGGGTGTAGGGCTTGGGAGAGCCCAGGGGTCCCACCCCAGGGAGCATGTAAGCTGCACTTGGCATGAGGGAGGGAAGGGAAGACAAGAAAGCAATACTCCTTGCTCTTTGCAAAATTTCTTCCAGGCCAAACTTGCCCAGGGATCCTGGAGGTTTTGTGCCTTCTGCTGGCCATAGAGCAGAGGTCACTGGCGGAGTGAGGCGAGAGGTAAGCTGTGAACGTTCTGCATTTGTAGGGGGTTGGACTAGATGACCCCTGGGAGTACCGTCTGGTTCTAATATTTCTGTTTCCCATACTTTTGACTCAGGTTGTGTATGGAAAGATGACCCAAAAAGCCACTGAAAACCCTAGTTCTCAGGATGCACAGACAGCTTATGGAGATGTGCTTGCAGGCTGAGTTTCACGAATTGCGTCAGGGTCCTTTTATCTCTCCACAAATACACATTAACTTGACTGTATGGTCTCCAGGCGTTGCCGGTGCGTACTCCTCAAAACATCTGATAAATCACTGCTCCAGCTGGCTTGTTGGTCTAGGGGTATGATTCTCGCTTAGGGTGCGAGAGGTCCCGGGTTCAAATCCCGGACAAGCCCTCCTTTTAACCTACAAAGGTATGCTTGGAAAGGGAATACAGTGAAGCTGATACATTTTGCTTTTGGTGACACTTTGGTGTAGGGGTTAAGTGTATGGATTCTTATCTGGTAGAACCGGATTTGCTCCCCCACTTGCAGCTGCAGGAATGGCCTTGGGTCAGCCATAGCTTTGGCAGAGGTTGTCGTTGAAAGGGCAGCTTCTGTCAGAGCTCTCTCAGCCCCACCCACCTCACAGGGTGTCTGTTGTGGGGGAGGAAGGGAAAGGAGATTGTAGGCCGCTCTGAGACTCTGTCCTTGAAAGGGCAGCTGCTGTCAGAGCTCTCTCAGCCCCACCTACCTCACAGGGTGTCTGTTGTGGGGGGGAAAGATAAAGGAGATTGCAAGTCACTTTGAATCTCATTGTAAATCACTCTGATTCAGAGAGAAGGGCGGGGTATAAATCTGCAGTCGTCTTCTTCTTTTCTCAATGAGCAGGGAAACACTGCCTGAAATTAAGTCTTTGGCTGGACTATTTTCCAGTTTTGCTGCTATGGATTCTGTATAGAAGGTCGAACATCTGCTGAAAATACATTAATCGGTTCGATGAGATTTTCTGGCTGCACATTAAAAATCATGGGGAAATGTTAGATTGACTCTCCCTTCTCTATTTAACTGTATAGTTGCATTTTTTTTGCATTGGTCTTCCTCCTGTGTAGCCTGACAGGCATAGATTTCACAGGTTAAGCTTTCCTTGGCATGAATATATATATATATATATTATATATATATATATATATATATATATATATAATATATATATATATATATATAAAAGGGGGGGGGGAAATGTGCATTTGCCATATTTTCAATATCTTCAGGCCAACCTAAGCATACGTTTAGTGCCGCTAATCTTCTGAATCCCTGAACCAGGAGGGAATATCAGGTGAAGGCCTCAGCCTCTCTGCACTGCTGCTGGCCCTCCAGAGGAACTGGTTGGCCTCTGTGTGAGACAGGAGTCTGGACTAGATGGGCCCTCCCTGGTCTGATCCAGCAGGGCTCTTCTGATGTTCTTATGAAGGCCTCAGCCTCTCTGCCCTGTTGTTGGCCCTCCAGAGGAACTGGGTGGCCACTGTGTGAGACAGGAGGCTGGACTAGATGGACCCTCCCTGGTCTGATCCAGCAGGGCTCTTCTGATATTCTTATGAAGGCCTTGGCCTCTCTGCCCTGCTGTTGGCCCTCCAGAGGAACTGGTTGGCTACTGTGTGAGACAGGAGGCTGGACTAGATGGACCCTCCCTGGTCTGATCCAGCAGGGCTCTTCTGAGGTTCTTATAAAGGCCTCAGCCTCTCTGCCCTGTTGTTGTCCCCTCGGAGGAACTGGCTGGCCACTGTGTGAGACAGGAGGCTGAACTAGATGGACCCTCCCTGGTCTGATCCAGCAGGGCTCTTCTGATGTTCTCAGGGGAATGCCTCAGCCTCTCTGCCCTGTTGTTGGCCCTCCAGAGGAGCTGGTTGGCCACTGGGTGAGTCAGGATGCTGGACTAGATGGACTCTCCCTGGTCTGATCCAGCAGGGCTCTTCTGAGGTTCTTATGAAGCCTTCAGCCTCTCTACGCTGTTGCTGGCCCTCCAGAGGAACTGGTTGGCCTCTGTGTGAGACTGGAGGCTGGACTAGATGGACCCTCCCTGGTCTGATCCAGCAGGGCTCTTCTGAGGTTCTTATGAAGGCCTCAGCCTCTCTGCCCTGTTGTTGGCTCTCCAGAGGAACTGGTTGGTCACTGGGTGAGTCAGGATGCTGGACTAGATGGACTCTCCCTGGTCTGATCCAGCAGGGCTCTTCTGATGTTCTTCTCAGGGGAAGGCCACTGCCTCTCTGCCCTGTTGTTGTCCCCTCGGAGGAACTGGCTGGCCACTGTGTGAGACAGGAGGCTGAACTAGATGGGCCCTCCCTGGTCTGATCCAGCAGGGCTCTTCTGATGCTCTCAGGGGAAGGCCTCAGCCTCTCTGCCCTGTTGTTGGCCATCCAGAGGAGCTGGTTGGCCACTGGGTGAGTCAGGATGCTGGACTAGATGGACTCTCCCTGGTCTGATCCAGCAGGGCTCTTCTGATGTTCTTCTCAGGGGAAGGCCATTGCCTCTCTGCCCTGTTGTTGTCCCCTCGGAGGAACTGGCTGGCCACTGTGTGAGACAGGAGGCTGAACTAGATGGGCCCTCCCTGGTCTGATCCAGCAGGGCTCTTCTGATGCTCTCAGGGGAAGGCCTCAGCCTCTCTGCCCTGTTGTCCCCTCAGAGGAACTGGCTGGCCACTGTGTGAGACAGGAGGCTGGACTAGATGGACTCTCCCTGGTCTGATCCAGCAGGGCTCTTCTGAGGTTCTTATGAAGGCTTCAGCCTCTCTAAGCTGTTGCTGACCCTCCAGAGGAACTGGTTGGCCTCTGTGTGAGACTGGAGGCTGGACTAGATGGACACTCCCTGGTCTGATCCAGCAGGGCTCTTCTGATGTTCTTAGGAAGGCCTCAGCCTCTCTGCCCTGTTGTTGGCCCTCCAGAGGAACTGGCTGGCCCCTGTATGAGACAGGATGCTGGACTAGATGGACCCTCTCTGGTCTGATCCAGCAGGCCTCTTCTGATGTTCTTACGAAGGCCTCGGCCTCTCTGCCCTGTTTTTGGCCCCTCAGAGGAACTGGTTGGCCACTGTGTGAGACAGGAGGCTGGACTACATGGACCCTCCGTGGTCTGATCTAGCAGGGCTCTTCTGATGTTCTTATGAAGGCTTCGGCCTCTCTGCCCTGTTGTTGGTCCTCCAGAGGAACTGGTTGGCCACTGTGTGAGACAGGAGGCTGGACTACATGCATCCTCACTGGTCTGATCCAGCAGGGCTCTTCTGATGTTCTAAGCCTTGGCTTTTAATGGGGAATCATACCCAGTTATCCCAGATAAGAGTCCATTGCACCAAACTGCAGGAGCTGTCATGCTGGTGGGATCTGTATGATCTTTCTCCTGGACCAAGAACAGCTGGACTCTCCAGACCACCAAAGCGAGCCCATTGTCCGCATGCAGCTCTATCACTGAGTGGGACATATGCAGCCTGCTGGATTTCTGGGTCATGAATCGTCTTTTCCTTGGCCACATGAACACGCCTTCTGCTGGATCTGACCCTCATCATGAATCGTCTTTTCCTTGGCCACATGAACACGCCTTCTGCTGGATCTGACCCTCAGTCCATCAAAGTCATCATTGCCTACTCAGACTGGCAGCTGCTCTCCAGGGTCTTGGGCAGAGGTCTTTCCCATCCCCTCCTGCCTGGTCCTTTCAACTGGAGATGCTGGGGATTGAAGCTGGGACCTTCTGCATACCAAGCAGAGGCTCTGCCCCTGAGCCACAGCCCCCCCCCCCCACTCAGTGCCCATGTTTGGTATAGTGGTGAAGTGGGCGGACTCTTATCGGAGAGAACCGGGTTCAATTCCTCACTTCTCCACTTGCAGCTGCTGGAGTGACCTTGGGTCAGCCATAACTCTTTCAGAAGCTGTTCCTCTCAAGAGCAATATCTGGGAGAGCTTTCTGAGCCCCTCCTACTTCATAGGGTGTCTGTTGTGGGAAGGGAAGGGCAAGGAGACTGTAAGCTGCTCTGAGATTTGAAGTGGAGGGCAGGATATAAATCCAATCTCCTCCTCCCCTCCTCCTCCTCTTGTTTTTCTTTCTCCCCTCCTCCTTCTTCCTCCTCCTTTTCCCTCCTCCTCCTTCCTCCTCCTTCTCCTCCTCCCCTCCTCCTTCTTCCTCCTCTGCTCCTCTCTTCTTCTCCTCCTTCTCCTCCTCTTCTTCCTCTCCTCCTCCTCCATCCCTCGCTTGGCGCTGATGGGCACTCACGCCCCTTCCGATGGATGCCTTCCCTGAGCCCAGTCTCAGACCCAACTTCGGAGCCAAGGGGAGAGAGGCCTGCCCCACCCTGGGACAGATCAAGGAGGAAAGCGGCTTACGGAGAGGCGATTGGGCCAGCCCCCTGACCTGGGGGGCCGAGAGGGGATTAAGGGCGGCCTGATTACCCTCCACCCTTCCTGCTTCTCTCTTCTGGAGGGCTAATCAGGAAGTCGAGAGGAGAAACGTGTGTGTGTGTGTGTGTGTGTGTGTGCTGGCACCAGACCTTGGCTTTGCGCTTGATGCTGCTAGGTGTTTGCTTCTCCTCCCTGGAAGAGCCCGTGCTGGCAGATCACGCTGACCTAGATTGCACATATACGTGCACGAAGCTGCCATCTATTGAATCAGTCCCTTGGTCCATTGCGGTCAGTACTGCATGCTTTGTCAGCCAGCAGCTCTCCAGGGTCTCAGGCTGAGGTCTTTCCCGTCATCTACAGCAGGGGTGTCAAATTTGCAGCTCGAGAGCCGAATCAGGCCCCCGGAGGACTCCTATCAGGCCCCCGAGCAAGTGGCTGTCATCTGCTTTCTTCTTCCTCTCTCTTGCTTCCTTCTGCATCACGGCTTGCTTTGCCAGGCTTGCTCAATCGCACAGCAGAGCTACTGAACAAGCCTCTCTACCGTCTATTGGCTGAGGCTCCTCCACCTCCCGATTCCCTGGGAAGGAAGGAAAGAGCCAGAGTTTCCTTTGCCCAGTTCCCTGGATCCCAGGAGAGAGATACAAAGAAAGAACCTTTAAGACCAACAAACGCTAGTGCTTTAAGCCTGTTTATTTTAGGTTTTTAAAAATCTTTCATTGTGTTTGTCTGTGTCCTTTATACAGTTTATATCTCTGCTAAAAAAAAGTAGTGCCTTGCGAAAGCGCCAGTCGTTTCCGACTCTAGGGTGACGTTGCTTTCACAACGTTTTCACGTCAGACTTTTTTGCCATTGCCTTCCCCGGTCCTCTACGCTTTCACTCCAGCAAGCTGGGGACTCCTTTGACCGACCTCGGAAGAAGGAAGGCTGAGTCAACCTCGAGCCGGCGACCTGAAAACCCAGCTTCCTCTGGGATTGAACTCAGGTCGTGAGCAGAGCTTAGGACTGCAATACTGCGGCTTTACCACTCGGCTCCACGGGGCTACCTAATCTTAAACAGGTACACATATGGCCCGGCCCAACAAAGTCTCATTATGTTAGATCTGGCCCTCAGAACAAATGAATTTGACAACCCTGATTTACAGCTACTGACAGACAGTTGGTATAGTGGTGAAGTCTGCAGACTCCTATGTGGGAGAAGCGGGTGTGATTCCCCACTCCGCCACTTGCAGCTGCTGGAATGGCCTTGGGTCAGCCAGAGCTCTCTTATCTGGGAGAACCGGGTTTGATTCCCCACTCCTCCACTTGCAGCTGCTGGAATGGCCTTGGGTCAGCCAGAGCTCTCTCATCTGGGAGAATTGGGTTTGATTCCCCACTCCTCCACTCGCAGCTGCTGGAATGGCCTTGGGTCAGCCAGAGCTCTCTTATCTGGGAGAATTGGGTTTGATTCCCCAGTCCTCCACTCGCAGCTGCTGGAATGGCCTTGGGTCAGCCAGAGATCTCTTATCTGGGAGAACCGGTTTGATTCCCCACTCCTCCACTTGCAGCTGTTGGAATGGCCTTGGGTCAGCCATAGCTCTCTTATCTGGGAGAACGGGTTTGATTCCCCACTCCTCCACTTGCACCTGCTGGAATGGCCTTGGGTCAGCCAGAGCTCTCTTATCTGGGAGAACCGGGTTTGATTCCCCACTCCTCCACTTGCAGCTGCTGGAATGGCCTTGGGTCAGCCAGAGCTCTCTTATCTGGGAGAACCGGGTTTGATTCCCCACTCCTCACTTGCAGCTGCTGGAATGGCCTTGGGTCAGCCAGAGCTCTCTTATCTGGGAGAACCGGGTTTGATTCCCCACTCCGCCACTTGCAGCTGCTGGAATGGCCTTGGGTCAGCCAGAGCTCTCTTATCTGGGAGAACCGGGTTTGATTCCCCACTCCTCCACTTGCAGCTGCTGGAATGGCCTTGGGTCAGCCAGAGCTCTCTTATCTGGGAGAACCGGGTTTGATTCCCCACTCCTCCACTTGCAGCTGCTGGAATGGCCTTGGGTCAGCCAGAGCTCTCTAATCTGGGAGAACCGGGTTTGATTCCCCACTCCTCCACTTGCAGCTGCTGGAATGGCCTTGGGTCAGCCAGAGCTCTCTTATCTGGGAGAACCGGGTTTGATTCCCCACTCCTCCACTTGCAGCTGCAGGAATGGTCTTGGGTCAGCCAGAGCTCTCTTATCTGGGAGAACCGGGTTTGATTCCCCACTTCTCCACTTGCAGCTGCTGGAATGGCCTTGGGTCAGCCAGAGCTCTCTAATCTGGGAGAACCAGGTTTGATTTCCCACTCCTCCACTTGCAGCTGCTGGAATGGCCTTGGGTCAGCCAGAGCTTTATCTGGGAGAACCGGGTTTGATTCCCCCCTCCTCCCCTTGCAGCTGCTGGAATGGCCTTGAGTCAGCCATAGCTCTCTTATCTGGGAGAACCGGGTTTGATTCCCCCCTCCTACACTTGCAGCTGCTGGAATGGCCTTGGGTCAGCCAGAGCTCTCTTATCTGGGAGAACTGGGTTTGATTCTCCACTCCTCCACTTGCAGCTGCTGGAATGGCCTTGGGTCAGCCAGAGCTCTCTTATCTGGGAGCACCAGGTTTGATTCCCCACTCCTCTACTTGCAGCTGCTGGAATGGCCTTGGGTTAGCCATAGCTCTCTTATCTGGGAGAACCGGGTTTGATTCCCCACTCCTCCACTTGCAGCTGCTGGAATGGTCTTGGTTCAGCCATAGGTCTCTCCAAGTTTCAAAAAGATTGGACCAGGGAGTCCAGTTCTGTGAGCCCCCAAAGAAGGCTCCCCTATCCTTTATTATTTCCAATGAAGGGAAGGCATTGAAAAGGTGTCCGGTCCCTTTAAATGTGATGGCCATGGACATCTGTTGGCACATTTCAATACTGCTGCTAGGATTCTCCTGGCGCAAAGATGGAAGTCTCAGGAAATCCCCACAAAAATGGACTTAGTGGAGAAAGTTTTGGAAACAGCAGAGACGGATTTCTTATCCCAGTTGTTAACTGGGAAATCTAAAGAAGCAAGAAAACATTGGATTAAACTTTATGCCTGGTTAGATAACGAAGTCTTTTAAGATTCTCTGATGTGAACTAATTTTCTCCTTTTTCCCTGAATCTTATATTATAAAATTTCCCTCTATTGGGATTATTTCCCTCTATTGGGATTGTCAAATTTATTGGACAAGTGTAACAAATGGAGTATACCATAAAATGTCTAATGAATTTAGTGCAATTTAGGCAATAATATCAGAGGAGAAATCTATAATAAGAAAAGATTGTTGAATCAAAATTTTTGAGTTTTCTAGACAAAATAACACCGGAATGTAATTTGTTCTATATCTCCTCATTCCCTATCCCCTTCTTTTCCTTCTCTTCTTAAACTAATAAAACTTTTTGAAAACAAAAAAATAAATGTGATGGCCAGAACTCCCTTTGGAATTCAATCGTGCTTGTCACACCCTTACTCCTGTCTCCACCCCCAATGTCTTCTGGCTCCACCCCCAATGTCTTCTGGCTCCACCCCCAATGTCTTCTGGCTCCACCCTCAATGTCTTCTGGCTCCACCCTCAATGTCTTCTGGCTCCACCCCCAATGTCTTCTGGCTCCCCCCCCAATGTCTTCTGGCTCCACCCTCAATGTCTTCTGGCTCCACCCCCAATGTCTTCTGGCTCCACCCCCAATGTCTTCTGGCTCCATCCCCAAAGTCTCCACATATTTCTTGATTTGGACCTGGCAACCCCATTCAACAGATGCGTGGCATGTTACGTTAAATTGGCAGGTGTTTATGTGTATAGACACACTACAGAAGTGTATGTTTGGGAGAGTTATTACAAAGGGACCACAAAGTTCCCCCGGTCTTGAAGTTTGTTACATTGAGTAGCAGAGCACAGGTGAAAATAAGCTCCTCTCCAATGACAGGTGATTTCCTCGTTGCCCGACTGTGGGTGTCTTGGCAAAATCGGCTGTGCCTTTTGAAAAGGGGCTGTGACTCGCTCTAGCAAGCTTGCCATTCTCCATCCTGATTTGAGTCCAAGGCCGAGAGTGTCAGATTTGATTTCAGGAGGGGAGGGTATAATGCTCAGGAACTGGGGCGGCCAAACTTGCTTAACGTAAGAGCCACGGAGAATAAACGTCAGAGGTTTGAGAGCCTCAAGACATGAACATCAGATGTTTGAGAGCAGGGGAGGGAGGGAAGAAGGAAGGAAGGAAGGAAGGAAGGAAGGAAGGAAGGAAGGAAGGAAGGAAGGAAGGAAGGAAGGAAGGAAGGAAGGAAGGAAGGAAAAAGATTTATATCCCGCCCTCCACTCTGAAGAGTCTCAGAACAGCTCACAATCTTCTTTACCTTCCTCCCGCACAACAGACACCCTGTGAGGTGGGTGGGGCTGGAGAGGGCTCTCACAGCAGCTGCCCTTTCAAGGACAACCTCTGCCAGAGCTATGGCTGACCTAAGGGCATTCCAGCAGCTGCAAGTGGAGGAGTGGGGAATCAAACCCGGTTCTCCCAGATAAGAGTCAGCACACTTAACCGCTACAGCATACTGGCTGGGACGGAGGGGGATGTGGAAAGAAAGCATCTTTTAATGCATTCTCCAAGCTGCCAGCTGGCTTGGCTTGGAGAAATGATTTAAAGGGAGAGATACCTTTTCCAGGTCAGCTGACAGGGTAATGGAGGCTTCAAAAGCTACGCAAGATATGTGAAAGAGGCACGGCTCCCGAGGCGCAGTTTGTCCACCTTAGAGTTTCACCTCCAAAGCAACCATTTTCTCCGAAGAAACTGATTTCTGTCCCCTGGATATCAGCTGCAATTCCAGGAGATCTCTAGACCCCACCTGGAGATTGGCAACCCGGAGAGAGAGAGAGAGAGACCATTCGGTTGTGCCACTGTGGCCCATTTGGCTCTTGAGCGATCTAAGGCCAAATTCACAAATATTGTCTCGCCTCTTCAGAAAGATCTCCTGTTCCAAATCCAGAAACGAGGCTGAAGATCCCTGCTTTTTTCCGAGCTCAGCCTTGGAATATTTCTGCTTTCCGTTGGCCACGCTGCAGCTGCACTGCTGGACTGAGAGGCAGTGAAGCACGTCCAATCCTTTCGCCCCGTGGGGATGCTGCGGTCCGTTGCCAAGGCGACGCGGAATCTGGAACTCCTGCGTCTCAGGTGAAGAGGGATGTCATCTGAGCATCGCGGTTTGCTCTCTTGGCTCTGAAAGAGCGGCGTCTTTGGTGTGCGGCTGCAAAGTTGAGATGGGGACACGGCTTCCTCTCAGGCCTGCAGGCAGAGGGAACCGGTGCTTAGATGGCCAGAAAGAGGGGCCTTGTGAGGGATGATACGTTTTGTTTTGTTGTATGTACACAAGGCGGGTGTGTGTCTAACAGTCCCCAAGCTTTTTGAGCCTGTGAGCACCTTTGGAATCCTGAGACAGGGTGGTGGGTTCTACCACAAAATGGCCACTGCAGGAGGCGGAGCCAACCACAAAATGGCTGCTACATGAGGTGGAGCCAACCACGATGTCGGAAGCATGACCCTAGGAGTAACTCTTCAACACCTCAGGCAGAAGTTCTGCTTCACAGCATGCTTCTAAAAATGAATATACCCAGGGCTTTTTGTGTGTGTTTAGCAGGAACTCCTTTGCATATTAGGCCACACCTCCCTGATGCAGCCGATCCTCCTAGAGCTTACAGGGCTCTTCTCACAGGGCCTACTGGAAGCTCCAGGAGGATTGGCTACATCAGGGAGGTGTGGCTTAATATGCAAAGGAGTCCCTGTTAAAAAAAAAAAGTCTTGAATGTACCATTCATTTATAAATAAGACGGAGGCAAGAAGATTCTCTACTAATATATTCCCTTGTGCACCCAAAGATTTTCCCCTGGCCACTGGCAAGGGATGGGCGTAGAAGAGTACGGTTGCCAGATCCAGTTAGAGAAACAACAGGAGGTAGGGTTGCCAAGTCCAATTCAAGAAATATCTGGGGACTTTGGGGGTGGAGTCAGGAGACATTGGGGTGGAGCCAGGTTGTGACAAGCACAATTACTTGGTGGGGGCATGCCGTTTTCTGAGATAGAGATAACAAATTTGCACTGTAGCATAAGAGAAGCCATGTTGGATCAGGTAAGTGGCCCATCCAGTCCAACACTCTGTGTCACATAAGAACGTAACAGAAGCCATGTTGGATCAGGCCACTGGCCCATCCAGTCCAACACTCTGTGTCACATAAGAACATAAGAGAAGCCATGTTGGATCAGGCCACTGGCCCATCCAGTCCAACACTCTGTGTCACATAAGAACATAAGAGAAGCCATGTTGGATCAGGCCAATGGCCCATCCAGTCCAACACTCTGTGTCACATAAGAACATAAGAGAAGCCATGTTGGATCAGGCCAATGGCCCATCCAGTCCAACACTGTGTCACATAAGAACATAAGAGAAGCCATGTTGGATCAGGCCAATGGCCCATCCAGTCCAACACTCTGTGTCACATAAGAACATAAGAGAAGCCATGTTGGATCAGGCCAATGGCCCATCCAGTCCAACACTCTGTGTCACATAAGAACATAAGAGAAGCCATGTTGGATCAGGCCAATGGCCCATCCAGTCCAACACTCTGTGTCACATAAGAACATAAGAGAAGCCATGTTGGATCAGGCCAATGGCCCATCAAGTCCAACACTCTGTGTCACAGAAGAACATAAGAGAAGCCATGTTGGATCAGGCCAATGGCCCATCCAGTCCAACACTGTGTCACATAAGAACATAAGAGAAGCCATGTTGGATCAGGCCAATGGCCCATCCAGTCCAACACTCTGTGTCACATAAGAACATAAGAGAAGCCATGTTGGATCAGGCCAATGGCCCATCCAGTCCAACACTCTGTGTCACATAAGAACATAAGAGAAGCCATGTTGGATCAGGCCAATGGCCCATCCAGTCCAACACTCTGTGTCACATAAGAACATAAGAGAAGCCATGTTGGATCAGGCCAATGGCCCATCCAGTCCAACACTCTGTGTCACAGAAGAACATAAGAGAAGCCATGTTGGGTCATACCAATGGCCTTCCATATATATACACACACACACACACATATATATATACTGCGGCTAATAGCCACTGATGGACCTCTGTTCCATATGTTTATCCAATCCCCTCTTGAAGCTGGCTATGCTTGTAGCCGCTACCACCTCCTGTGGCAGTGAATTCCACATGTTAATCACCCTTTGGGTGAAGAAGTACTTCCTTTTATCCGTTTTAACCTGACTGCTCAGCAATTTCATCGAATTCCCACGAGTTCTCATATTGTGAGAAAGGGAGAAAAGTACTTCTTTCTCTACTTTCTCCATCCCATGCACAATCTTGTAAACCTCTATCCTGTCACCCCGCAGTCGACGTTTCTCCAAGCTAAAGAGCCCCAAGTGTTTTAACCTTTCTTCATAGGGAAAGTGTTCCAATGCCTTTCCTCAAAAGACCCTCCAAGTTTCAAAAGGATTGCAGCAGAGGGTCCAATTCTATGAGCCCCCAAAGAAGGTGCCCCGATCCTTCATGATTTCCTATGGAAGGAAGGAAGGAAGGCATTGAAAAGGAGCACAGTCCCTTTCAATGTGAAGGCCAGGACTCCCTTTGGAGTTCAATTGTGCTTGTCGCAACCTTGCTCCTGGCTCCACCCCCAAAGACTCCTGGCTCCACCCCCAAAGTCCCCAGATATTTCTGGACTTGGACTTGGCAACCCTATGTTCTCTTCCCCTTCCAGTCATGAACTCTTCAGGCTTTTCCCAATGCAAGGAGCTCAGTGGCAGCGGCATGTTGTCATCGGACAAACGCTACTGCCCCCTGGTGGAAATTGTGCATCAACTGCAAAAAAAATGCATTCGTGGCGACTTGCAAAAATTGTGGGGAACGGATAGGGCAGAACCCTGACTTGGACGGCCCAGGCTAGCCCAGTCCCCTCCCACTCGGAAACCAAGGCGGGTCGGCCCTGGTTGGCACTTGGATGGGAGACCGCAAGGGGAGTCCGGGGTCGCTCTGCAGAGGCAGACAAGGGCAAAGCACCTCCATTCTGCCTTGCACACCCGATGACCTGGGTTATTGTAAGTTAGCTGCAACTTAGAATCATAGAACAATAGAGTTGGAAGGGACCTCCAGGGTCATCTAGTCCAATCCCTGCACAATGCAGGAAACTCACAAACACCTCCCCCTAAATTCACAGGATCTCCATTGCTGTCAGATGGCCATCTAGCCTCTGTTGGAAACCTCCAAGGAAGGAGAGCCCACCACCTCCCAAAGAGGAAGCCTGTTCCACTGAGGAACCGCTCTAAACTCACAAACCCCTCCCCTTAAATTCACAGGATCTTCATTGCTGTCAGATGGCCACCTAGCCTCTGTTCAAAAACCTCCAAGGAAGGAGAGCCCACCACCTCCCAAGGAAGCCTGTTCCACTGAGGAACCGCTCTAAACTCACAAACCCCTCCCCCTAAATTCACAGGATCCTCATTTGTGTCAGATGGCCCTCTAGCCTCTGTTGAAAAACCTCCAAGGAAGGAGAGCCCACCACCTCCTGAGGAATCACAGAATCATAGAGTTGGAAGGGACCTCTAGGGTCATCTAGGCCAACCCCCTGCACAATGCAGGAAACTCACAAACACCTCCCCCTAAATTCACAGGATCTCCATTGCTGTCAGATGGCCATCTAGCCTCTGTTGAAAAACCTCCAAGGAAGGAGAGCCCACCACCTCCCAAGGAAGCCTGTTCCACTGAGGAACCGCTCTAAACTCACAAACCCCTCCCCCTAAATTCACAGGATCCTCATTTGTGTCAGATGGCCCTCTAGCCTCTGTTGAAAAACCTCCAAGGAAGGAGAGCCCACCACCTCCTGAGGAATCACAGAATCATAGAGTTGGAAGGGACCTCTAGGGTCATCTAGGCCAACCCCCTGCACAATGCAGGAAACTCACAAACACCTCCCCCTAAATTCACAGGATCTCCATTGCTGTCAGATGGCCATCTAGCCTCTGTTGGAAACCTCCAAGGAAGGAGAGCCCACCACCTCCCAAAGAGGAAGCCTGTTCCACTGAGGAACCCCTCTAAAATCACAAACCCCTCCCCTTAAATTCACAGGATCTTCATTGCTGTCAGATGGCCACCTAGCCTCTGTTCAAAAACCTCCAAGGAAGGAGAGCCCACCACCTCCCAAGGAAGCCTGTTCCACTGAGGAACCGCTCTAAACTCACAAACCCCTCCCCCTAAATTCACAGGGTCCTCATTTGTGTCAGATGGCCCTCTAGCCTCTGTTGAAAAACCTCCAAGGAAGGAGAGCCCACCACCTCCTGAGGAATCACAGAATCATAGAGTTGGAAGGGACCTCTAGGGTCATCTAGGCCAACCCCCTGCACAATGCAGGAAACTCACAAACACCTCCCCCTAAATTCACAGGATCTCCATTGCTGTCAGATGGCCATCTAGCCTCTGTTGAAAAAACCTCCAAGGAAGGAGAGCCCACCACCTCCCAAGGAAGCCTGTTCCACTGAGGAACCGCTCTAAACTCACAAACCCCTCCCCCTAAATTCACAGGATCCTCATTTGTGTCAGATGGCCCTCTAGCCTCTGTTGAAAAACCTCCAAGGAAGGAGAGCCCACCACCTCCTGAGGAATCACAGAATCATAGAGTTGGAAGGGACCTCTAGGGTCATCTAGGCCAACCCCCTGCACAATGCAGGAAACTCACAAACACCTCCCCCTAAATTCACAGGATCTCCATTGCTGTCAGATGGCCATCTAGCCTCTGTTGAAAAACCTCCAAGGAAGGAGAGCCCACCACCTCCCGAGGAAGCCTGTTCCACTGAGGAACCGCTCTAACTGTCAGGAAATTCTTCCTAATGTTGAGCCGGAAACTTTTTTGATTTAATTTCAACCCATTGGTTCTGGTCCTACCTTCCGGGGCCACAGAAAACAATTCCACCCCATCCTCTATAGGACAGCCCTTCAAGGACTTGAAGACGGTGATCCTATCACCTCTCAGCCGCCTCCTCTCCAGGCTAAACATCCCCAGCTCCTTCTACCTTTCCTCATAGGACTTGGTCTCCAGACCCCTCCCCATCTTTGTCGCCCTCCTCTGGACCCCTTCCAGCTCGTCTATATCCTTCTTAAAATGTGGTGCCCAAAAGTGAAGACAAGACTCCAGGTGAGGTCTTACCAGAGCAGAGTAAAGCCACCCCTGGTTTAGTTTTTCCTGGACATTTTAATGCTTGACTATCTCAGAAGCTAAGAAGCGAAGGGAGAAGGGGAAGGATGGTGGCTCAGCGGTAGAGCATCTGTTTGGTAAGCAGAAGGTCCCAGGTTCAATCCCCAGCATCTCCAACTCTTGATTAATGGAAGAGCCACATAGAATAAATGTTACGAGTTCTCTTTCTAGGAAAATAAATAGATTTTTAATACATGCTGTAACGGCGGCAAGAATAGTTTATGCAAGGGAAAGTACTGGAAAAGGAAAGGTCCCCTGTGCAAGCACCAGTCGTTTCCGACTCTGCGGTGATGTTGTTTTCACAACGTTTTCATGGCAGACTTTTTACGGGGTGGTTTGCCCTTGCCTTCCCCAGTCTTTTACATTTCCCCCCAAGCAAGCTGGGGACTCATTTGACCAACCTCGGAAGGATGGAAGGCTGAGTCAACCTTGGGCCGGCTACCTGAATCCAGCTTCCCTCTTAGCCAGCGAGCCAGTCTGCATTCCGTACTCTATCCTTACAAGCACACCATGTACACAGAGAGGTGGGCTTGGCACACTACCAGACATGCACCCACTCTCACAGGTGCACGCTCAGCACCTTGCACTTCAGTTTATTTTGTAATGTCTTTGTTTTTGCCATGTCTGGTTTTCTTTTTTTGATGTTATTGTATTATTGTATATTAATAATAACATATAAAATTGGGGAAAAAACAGAATAAATGTCAGATGTCTGAGAGCCACAAGACATGAACATCATATGTTCGAGAGCTGCAAGACAGGGAGGGAAGGAGGAAGACAGGCAGGCAAATAGATGGAGGGAGGGAGATGTGGAAGGAAAGCAAATTTTACCGCAAACTTAACTGGTTGGCTTGGAGAAGTGATTTAAAGAGAGAAATGCCTTCTCCAAGCCAGATGATGGGATCGTGGGGGCCTCGAGAGCCACACAATATGTGTGGAAGAGCCACACATGGCACGCAAGCCGCAGTTTGGCCAGCCTTGGTTCAGGCAAATAGGCGTGAAAAACCTCAGCTGGAGATCCTGGAGAGCCCTGCCAGTCTGAGTAGACAAGACTGACTATGATGGACCCAGGGGCTGATTCAGTAGAAGGCAGCTTCATAAGTCAGGGGAGGGACAGTGGCTCAGTGGTAGAGCATCTGCTTGGTAAGCAGAAGGTCCCAGGTTCAATCCCCGGCATCTCCAACTCAAAAGGGTCCAGGCAAAGAGGCGTGAAAAACCTCAGCTTGAGACCCTGGAGAGCCGCTGCCAGTCTGAGTAGACAAGACTGACTTGGATGGACCCAGGGACTGATTCAGCAGAAGGCAGCTTCATAGGCTCATATGTTTGCAGGATGCAAAAATTTTCAGCAAAATTAAAAGGAACATCTGAGCACTTGAGCATCTGAGCGTGTCTGGCAACGGGCTGGAAAAGCGCAGTTTCTCCCGTGGGCTGGGAAGATCCCTTCTGCACATCGTTCTCCCTCTGTTGCCAACCGAGTCGAGTGTGGGCGGGCGTGCCAGGTTGGAACCGTGGACTGCCAAGCTGTGGGTGCAGGAGGTGCTGAGCGTGCACCTGTGAGAGTGGGTGCATGTCTGGTAGTGTGCCAAGCCCACCTCTCTGTGTACATGGTGTGCTTGTAAGGACAGAGTACGGAATGCAGATTGGCTCGCTGGCTAAGAGGGAGGCGGCGAGGAAAAGGGGGTGTTTCTGTTTCTCTGGAACTGGGAGAGCCATACACGCTAGGGTGAAGGTGGAGGGGCTGTGGCTCACTGGGAGAGGCATCTGTTTGGCCTGCAGAAAGTCCCAGGTTCAATCCCTGGCATCTCCAGTTGAAAGGACCAGGCAGGAGGGGATGGGAAAGACATGATTGAGGGGTGGCAGGATAGAGATTATGCATGGGATAGAGAAGGGAGAGCAAGAAGTCCTTTTCTCCCTTTCGCACAATACAAGTTCGTGGGCACTCCTCGAAATTGCTGAGCAGTTGGGTTAGAATGGATAAAAGGAAGTCCTTCTTCACCCAAAGGGTGATTAACACATGGAATTCACTGCCACAGGAGGTGGCGGCGGCTACAACCATAGACAGCTTCAAGAGGGGATTGGATAAACATCTGGAACAGAGGTCCATCAGTGGCTGTTAGGCACTGTGTATCGTTGGAACTCTCTGTCTGGGGCAAGTGATGCTCTGTATTCTTGGTGCTTGGGAAGGGCAACAGGGGGAAGGCTTCTGGTGTTCTGGCCCCACCGATGGACCTCCTGATGGCCCCTGGGTTTTGGCCACTGTGTGACACTGAGTGTTGGACTAGAGGGGCCATTGGCCTGATCCAACATGGCTTCTCTCAGGCCTCGTTTGGGGCTCACAGGAGCAGACCTCCGGAACCTCTCAATTTTATTATGCTCTTTCTTTCTTAACCCGCTCCCCCCCCCCCCATATTTGCTTCTGCGCTCCGTTGTTCAACTCCCTGGGAGAATTTTGCTGAACTCTTAAGATGTGACAAACATTCTAATATTTTCCCCCACAAAAAAAAAAATGGGGAAATAACCCAAACATAGAAAGCAGACAGATGGAAATCTTCCTCCTGCCACTGTGGCCACATAGGAAAAAATAATTTTAAAAATATGACAAGAGTAATGTTTTCTAAGGACAATTCTAATTCAGGCAGCATTTTCAGGGGGATGCTGGCATCTCCAGCTAAAGATTTGAGAGCCAGTTTGGTGTTGTGGTTAAGTGTGTGGGCTCTTATCTGGGAGAACTGGGTTTGATTCCCCCACTTGCAGCTGCTGGAATGGCTTTGAGTTAGCCAGAGCTCTCGCAGGAGTTGTCCTTGAAAGGGCAGCTGCTGTAAAAAGCTCTCTCAGCCCCACAGTGTCTGTCGTAGGAGCCGCTCTGAGACTCTGAGATTCAGAGTGGAGGGTGGGATATAAATCCACTATCTTCTTCTTCTTCTTCTAAAAAGGGACCAGGAAGTAGGTGATGGGAAAGATAGAGGAGGAAGAATATATTGGACTTATATCCCGCCCTAAACCCCATCTCCAGCATTGCTGGAGATGCCATTAATGAAGATCCTGTGAATTTAGGGGGAGGTGCTTGTGAGTTTCCTGCATTGTGCAGAGGGTTGGACTTGATGACCCTGGAGGTCCCTTCCAACTCTATGATTCTATACTCTGACTCTGAGTCTCAGAGCGGCTCACAATCTTCTTGACCTCCCCACCCCCCCAACAAACACCTTCTGAGGTAGGTGGGGCTGAGAGAGCTCTTACAGCAGCTGCCCTTTCAAGGACAACCCCTATGAGAGCTATAACTAACCTGAGGCTGTTCCAGCAGCTGCAAGTGGAGGAGTGAGGAATCAAACCTGGTTCTCCCAGATGAGAGTCCGCACACTTAACCACTACACCAAACTGACCCTCAGTACTCAGGAAGTACTCAGTACTTTTCTTCCATTTCTCACAATAGGAGCACTCAGCAAAATTAAGGAGGGTTAGAACTGGTTTTAAGGTGAGTGTGCTGCGCACCTGTGTTAGTGAGTGTCCTTCTTCACCCTA